>NC_056748.1:813722554-813802554 GCF_019279795.1 Protopterus annectens | reverse complement strand
ACAAGTTGCAAATAGGCCACCTTGGTCATAACAGTAACCCCCCACACACACAATGTCAGGTTTCAATGTTTAGTTTGCTTATTGTTCAAGTCCCTCTCCCCTTCACATGACCTTAAATAAAACTTAAATTTTTCTATGTTAGCATTCTGAAGAAGTCTTGCTGATGCATGTAGTTTGGACTGGTTTCACACATAAGTCATTAAGAGGTGTTCAGAATAAAGCCTCCTTGTCATCTGCAATGAGAAACAGAACTAACATTAAAGATATACAAGACCAACTTTTGACACAATGTCAAGTACAAATATCCAACTTTTTCCCTACCTGCTGTACTAAGAAGGTTAAAGGACAGTTGTCTTAAAGACTTTCAGTACCATTTTGTGGTACATTTTCATGTCAATTTGGTTACATACACAAGGACAGTTTCTCGCTTTGAGGGAGAAGGCAGCATCTCTAGAGATGCAGCAGCCTTTTGGGTCAAAGCACCAGGATATGAATGAAAAAGCAGTTTAGTGACTGTCAGTGTATTCCCATCCAAAGGAATGTGAGGCAGTCTATGGCCAAATTAAGAACCACTCTCAGTAAAGAGGAATCCTTCATGCTTAGTCCATGCAGTGATATCCAACAATGTTCTGGGCCAAAAAGGTAGGCCGTGGAAGGTAACAAGTCCTGTCCCCAATCCCAACTAATTAGCTGCAGTCCCCTCTAGAGTAATGGTCAAAAATCCAAATGAAGCAACAGTACAGCCTACACTATGGCAGGGTTAGCCCCATTTTAGCTGAAAATCCCTACCAATCCAGAGATACTATAAAAGAGAGGGACTCCAGCAAAGAACTCAACATGTCTCCGCCTTCAAAAATATGAAATGGTCCAATGCAGCACATCACTTAGGCATGAAACTAAGTATGCTTTTTTCATGGTGAATTAAAAAGTGTAATAGTACATATGTTCTAATACATCACTGTTGCTGTAAGCCCAAACTATCTGGCTTCTGAGACCCACCAGCTTTCAAAGGTTTTAGGGCATGTTCTCTGCACTCTCCCTCTCTAAAGCTCCTGATAGAGCCTCAATTTCTTCAGAGCCTAGAAACAAGGGAGTCAAAAGCCCTAAATGTTAGGAAACAAACCCAACAAGTTAAACCATATACATACACATTACACCATGCATGGCAATAAAAGGGAAAAGAGGGCAAACTGGGGGGGGGGGGCTTGATGGAAGAGGGGTTACTGCAGTACTGATCCACAAGACTTAAGTAAACTTTCCATGACAGTATTAACATTTAGGATCACTGTTGCAGTAGTCAAAGCTATTTTGATTGAATGCCATAGCGTAAAAACTTTACCAGTTGTTAAATCTGCACCTTGACCTGTCTGTGCTAGGGAGACCTGGGTTCAAAACCTGATTGGGACAAAAATGGGCAACAGCAGTAGCTGTGCAGAACTGCCTGGCAATCTAATTCCGTAATGTCACGACAACGCTACAGGGTCTATCCATAGAATCGCCATGAGTGGATTTCAACTTGAAGCCACTTACTTAGAAACTAGGAGGAGAAGGGGAAAAATAAAGATGAAGAATCTAGGAGCCCATGGAAAACTACTAGCAAAGCCCATTCCGGAACTGGAAAATAATCCAGTTTGCAGTGTTAAATTGGAACTAAGAACTGCTACACTCTTGTCGGTTCACTGACATGACAGAGCTTGGAAGGGACCGATATAATGGCAAGGATGGAGATCCTATATATTCGGTTAGAAAGGCAGTGCACCAAAGCTACTTGGCTGGGTATCCAGAGTCTAGTACTCAGGAGGAAGAAATGTTGCGGGAATTGTGGAGAGGCTTTAGAAGGCAGGAAGATATTAGAATTAGTGACATACTTGTGGCGGACTCCAGCCCAATGATAGATTTAGATTATGAATACTGTCCTATGCCCCACAGCAGGGTTGCTATAGACAGTGAAGAGTACATTCAGACAGCAGTTGCAGGACAACACGAATTGATGTTAATAGTCGAGACACACAAAAATTTAACTCAAGACTTCCACCTAGTAAGGAAAGGGCACTGGGGTGGTATTAGTAATAGTCAACCCATGTGAAACAGCTGACAGCATAAACCACTGGTTGCCATAATGAGCTGCAAATACTGGTCAGAGAGGCCTCCAAGGTCAGAGACCTGGAAGTTGACTGGAGAGAAAGTAAAACAGTTCAAGGAATTGCTCAGGCTGAGTGACCCCAAATAAGTGGAGTTGAAGAATGGCAGTGCCTCAAAAACAGCATTGGTGAGAACTCTAGAACAGACGTGGCCAAGCCAGGTATGGAAATAACATGCATAAGGAAAGCTGGTGGTGGATTGCACAGATCCAGGAAGTCTAAAGAAAGTGGGTTAAAAAGATGGACCAGGCTAAAAAGAAATACTGGTTGGCTAACAAAGAAACTAAGAAAGGAGTTGCAATAGCAATGAACAGGGGCAACAGAGGCATCCTACTAGCTTCTGAAGAGTGAGCCTGTTGGTAGCACAAAAACTATATCAGGTTGTAAAGCAAAGAGAAAGCTAAGGGATGCAAGCAACAACCTGCTCACCAGTCCACAGAACATCAAAAGCCAATGGAAGGAGTACTACCAGCAGCTTCTGAATGAAGGCCCACAGAAGCTGTACTGCCCCAGACTTAGCTTAGGATGAGATGAGAAGAAGTCACCCTAAAAACAAGAACAGAACTAAAAATGAAGTCAGGGAAAGCAGCAGGCTCAGATAATGTCACAGCAGATACGATAAAGATGTTGGGTGATACAGAAGAGAAATTGTTCTTGAGGGTACTCTGTGGAGAGAAAGATACATCCTACATTACTGGAAAATAAGCACACTCATGCCAGTGTACAAGAGCATAGGAGACACCAACTGTAGGCAGTATCAAACTCCTGTCACACTGTATAACATTTTTGGAGATGACAAACAGATGGAGTAAAAACAAAAACTATACATGTGGTAAAAAAAAAAAACCATGACCTGAAGTGAAAACCAAGGATACACAGAGATGTAAAAAGCAAGATGGAAGATGATCAGTTTAGATTTCGATCAGGATGCAGCACAACTGACCCAATGTTTGCAGCGAGACAACTGAGAAGACACTAGAGATGGAGGTGACAGTAATTGGGCAGCCCTAAACCTGAAGAAAGCATACGAAAAGGTCCCAAGAAAGAGGATTTGGGCAGTCCTGGGGTGGTTAAAAGTCCCAGAAACACTGGTAGATTTAGTGCAGCCCATGACTCCAGTGCAAACAGTGTTTGGTCTCGCAGAGGGGTTCCCAGTGGAGTGGGTATGCATCAGGGTTCAGCTGAGCTCACTGGTGTTCACAACTGGTATTTGATTAACCAATAGGTCAGAGGACAGATCAGCAAAGCTGCTGCAAATATGGCATTGCAGGCATACTGAACAAGGAACTTCAGCAAAAGATAGGGGAATAGAATGCAAATCTGAAGGTACATGGGATGAAACCAAGTACAGGTAAGACCATGGTAATGGCAGTAAATTGGAGAAATCAGAAAAAGTGGACAACTGAGATAAAAACAGAAAGTAGATGGTATAACAGGTTAACAGCTTCAAGTATTAAAGGGGGTGGTTGAGAAGGGAAGTCTCAATGAAGAGGTCAAAGCTAGACTCCGAGAAGCTTGCAGCCAACTGCCAGAGTCAGGTATAGTGTATGACAGAAATTCCAAAGAAGCTGGAAAGTAAGGTGTACAAAAAACAGTGGTACAGAAACCTGGGCAGTAAAGGCAGAACAGATGCAGAAGCTAGAGGTGATGGAAATGAAGTGCTGGAGATGGGCTGTATGATGCACACTGGGAAACTGAGGAAAAATTGAGGACACAAGGGTAGACTACAGTAGCTCCAGTTGCAGAGGGGGGGGGGGGGGGGAGAGTCATTACAGTGGTTTAGGTTCGTGCATATAAGCAGAAGATGTTCTGGGACAGACAGAAGTTAAAAGGAAATTAGGGCTTTGCAAAGAGGTGGGTGGCGAGTGTGACAGATCTGCTGTCTTCGACACTCACGCCTGTCACAGGAGTGCAGCACTGAAATTGATAGAAAGGAAGACAGTTAAAAAGCAACACACCGACCCCATGTAGAAAATGAGATAAAAAGGTGGGGGGTTAATGATTAGGAGTGGTTTGCTAAAAGTATATACACAGGATCAAGTTGCTGCCTCCATCATGCTTCTGAAGTCCACCCCTTTCCAGAAAGACACCAAAGCCCTTGTAGAATAGGTCCTGACTTTGCCCTGAAGTGGCTTATTATGGAAAACATAAAAACAAAAGGTAAAAGCATAATACAACCAACTTTCCAGTATGTATGCATGTAAATCTATAAATATATATTTTGTGGAAATGGACCCACGTAACAGAACATATATACAATGCATCTGTTGCATCCTTTATTGCGCAAGCATGCTAGTGCACTTTGCGTTTTCCCCTACATAAAACGCTGGATATGATAAACACAATGCACAGTACACCAGTCTATTAAATCTTCCTTCACCTTTAGGTGGAGTAACCCTATGGTAGCAAGAAATAGTAACAGAGATCCTTCTGCTATAAAAACCTACAACTTCCGCATTTCTTCATTTCTCCAACAATACCCCTTAGAGGCTCCATCCAGAAGTATTAGTTTTAAATTTTTTCACCTTTTGTAGGCAATCAAGGGTTTAAAATCACCAAGCATACCTTTTAAACCCACAGGTTCAATCACAATTACAGGACTAAATGAACATAACTAGCCATGAGATTATCATACTGTGGCCCTGTTAAAATTGTTAGGATCCCTCTGATTTGTAGGAAAGGTATCAGTGAATAAACGGATCAGATGTTTTATACCTACTAAACAAAAAATTTTAAAAAACTTTCAGGTACCCCTTATCAATGAGCATGTCCCCAATACCATCAGCTGGCAGAGGAATACTTTGTCAGAAATCAAGCAGGATAGCCAAATTTGGCCTTTAATACTACTCTTGCCAGCCTGGATGCTAGCTCTTGTAATGCACAAAAACATTCCCTTACGAAAAATCATGCAATTGTAAGTACCTTTGTCCTTTTTATTTATTTATTTTTTTGTACAGTAAAGCAACAACTTCAGTATGACTACACTCCGCTTCAAATTGTAAAAAAACAAGGCTGAACTATTACTGTACCTCAAAAATCAAGCTGTTGTTGGAACCCTGTCAAATAAACAAACATTGTCCAAATATCACAAATACATGAGCATGTGGTGAAAATGATCAGATTTATAAATATTTCCCACCACGAGACAATATTTGCAAAAAAACTGGGCAGATGCAGCTCCCACAGCCACCTCTGTAATAGGTTAGCAATACTGGTTGTCAAGATAAAACAAGACAAATGTTCATTAGAAACAATAACTAAACATGTCTTTTTGCAGCAAGCTGGTCCCCTTAAACAATGCTTCCTAGAATGAAGCCATCCCTGATTAATGTGGGATCACAAGAAAAAAATCTGACATCACTACCACAAGTGATACTGAATCATTATACAGAACCCTAGACATTACACTCAAAACAAAATGCCACAAGTTAAACCCATGGTCGGGGGGGGGACACCAACTTTTTTTTTTCAAGGGTTCAGTTATCCAACCCCCTACTGGCACAATGGGATGCTAAGGGGGATCAAAGAGATTTGTGCACTTTGGGGAATTTCATAAGTGCTAGTTATAATGGGCCTATCGGTCCTCAGTCACGTCCTTAACCAAACATTCTAAAGTTTGGTCAGGCAGTACTTCTAATGTGCACTTTATTAATGGAAGCACAAAATATGTTCCATCATTAAAATTATAACCGGTATTCTTCAAAGTACATGAATTCAGGGACACAGACCTGGCAAAGTTGTGATACAGTCTCAAGTTATTTTAAGATCCCCCACCTCCTTGGAGAACCCAGTACCACTTGGGAATGTAGAGAAATGAAGTGACTCGATCCAAAGAAAGCATATAGTGGTGTGTGTGTGTAAGGTGCTTACCATACAAGCGTATCTTTGAGGAAAGATGCTCATTCACTAAGGGAATGTGTCCATTGTTACCACTATGTCTTTGCTTTGACGTATTTTACACAACAAATTTACTGCTAACTGCACTGGAGTTAGCACCTTTTGGAATTGTGCCAAACATGACCGTATTCTTCTGCATTTACAAAAGAAAAACACCAGAAGAGCTTTTTATTCTACTCTTTTTCAGCATTACCTTTTACTATTTCAAGTGTGTTCCCAACTACTACAGATGCTACTTTTTCTGTGCTTTATGAAGTTAGTATCAGTAGGATGATACCTTTTTCTTACTTGACACTACACTTGAACTTTGACATGCTTAATCCATTACTACTGTTACTGTGACAGTTTTTCATTGCAGTGATATATTGAATTTCCCCATTTTGTCATACATTTACTGTTACAATAGTACAGCATCAGCCTACCATATACATCCATTCCTTTGGTATTGCAATCTTGAACTGAAGAAAATGAGTAACCTGTATTAATGGTGCTTTTCATCACCTACATCAATACACAAGCCTGTGAGGAACCAGTGCCAGTTTTGAAGACTATATGCCATTAGTGAGAGTGAACTCTGGTCACAGAATTAGGACAAAGGTAGGCAAGCACAAGCATTATGGCTTACCATTACAGTGACCTCCCACTGAAATCATATTAAGTACTGAACACAACTGTACTTTCTCCAGTAAGGACCTCATTCAGCAATTCTCTAGATTCAGTGCCTGCCACTTCGTCACAGCATCCCACTGCTCTTTTCTTTAATTGGTTTAATATACATTTTAAAATTACAATAATGTTCTTGGTTATACTTTACAGTGCTCAAAATAGCACTTAAACTGTACTTCAGCACTTCTGTAAATACTCCAACTTTTTAAATGACATTTTATATCCCCCCCCCCCCTAGTACGAGACATCTTGTTACATTCATGGTAACCAATTAAATTTTCAACTTGGCCACAACACCAGAAAGTTTTGTAAATGGAACTGGATTTAAATTGGTCTTGTTAAACAAAATCCTGGCACATACTCCCTCTACACAGCCAGGCTGAACAGGAGACACTGGAATTCTTTAACTTAAAAAAGGTCGGAGATGGGACTATACTGGAAACTCTAAACTGAAGGACAACACTGTAGCCCCGAGGCAGAGGCTCATTCACTGCCAGAGTGAAAACGAAAATCTCCATGCTCAGCCTAGCTCAGAGGTCCAAAAATTATGCCACTTTCAGATGCAAAGACAGTACCTGACAAATCTCAAACCTTTTAAAAGTAGAGCCATCTTATCACTGGCAACATCCTCAATCAAAACCTACAGGTGATGTACAAATCTCACATCTGTAGAAATGGAGACCTACAAGCAATATTAATACAAACCAAACCAAAGTGGTGCTACATGAACAGTGATCCCACGTTTCATGAAAATTTGAGCATCAAGTTTTACCATTAACAGTACATTTACAAAAAAACAAAAAAAATACCAAAGCAAAAGTACTGACCTGTTGATTAACGTCACACATTCATTCCATATTCTACTTTGCTGTGACAGCTGGTGTCTGTTTCTTGGGCTTCAGTTTAAAATACAAGAAAATGAGGGCTACACCTGCGTATGTTGCCAATACACACTATAAAAATAAAGAAAACATTAAACAGTTATGAATTTTAGTAAAATATTAAACTGCTATTCTAGCAATAAAAGGCTAAGGCCAATATATTTTCAGTACAGCATCTGATTACTACTACAATTCTGCCTGCCATGGTAAAGAATGTATTCTAGATGAGTTACAACTAGAACTGAAAGACACAATACAAATCTCAATTTTAAGCTCACGCCAGTCATACCTTAAACATTTTAAGCACAGGAGGATAGTTTAATTGTACAAAGTTTACTTTGCAAATAAGCTGAAAAGGTCCCCCCCCGGCCGCAAAAATACCCCCATGCACATTGCAAGTGCCAGATGTGATACAACTCTACCAACCCTATTTCACTTTAGACTTCCTGAACTATTACAAGGGGAGTTATGATAGGAGAGGCTGCTTTGTGTGTTTTAGACATGGATACAAGAAATTTTACCAAGAGAGCGAAATTTTTTGCCATCCATTTCAAGATCAGACAAGGATTATGATCAGAAACCAGATCATAAAGCTCCGTGCACGACAAAGAATTATCTACTCCATGTACTACCAGTAACGGGAGAAAAAAAAAAAAAACAGTGGTTTAGGCACAAAGCCCTTCAGAGCTTTCATAACAGACTGATGCTTTGGTCGACAGCATGTTTAGAGGACCAACTGACTAGATGGTTGGCAGGTGTGAGAGACTGCACAATTCCAGAGGTTTGGAAGTATTCCCTTTCCTGGATTTTAGTTGGTATACATAATTAATAAGGGGTATGTGAGTGTAGCCCCCCCATCCCCACACATTTGTTTTAAAAGTTTTGCATGCACAGAGTTTATTTCTCAGCACCTGAATAGCAGCACATCAACATTTGCATTTGGATGCATTACAAGATCAGTTTAGGACGGCGACTAGCACAAATGGCAACCTAGTATAATCCTACACCTCATTCTTACAATGAAGACATACAAAATTAAGGAGAAAGTGCCTACTGCATAAGTGATCAGTTGAACATCTACTGGTATATTAAGTTTACTTGTACAACTGTACTACATAAAGAGCATCACTGCTGCAGTAGCCATAGCTCAGACAGGCTGGGAGGAGGAATGAAGAAGGTCCAAAAGCCCTAGAAAATTGTCCTAGTAAGGCCTAATGCTTTGGAAACTTATGCACAGAGAACCAAGTTGCTGCTTCTAGATTTCTGTAATACAACCCTTTCCAAAAAGCAAGGTATGAAGCATGACGAGACAGCCACATGAAAATGTTGTATCAAAGTAAACTTTGCCCTTTCTTACCTTCACAAGAGAGCAAAATGAGCAAAGTTCCCAAAAACTGTTCTGTCAATATACTACCAGAGCAGTCTGTGGACAACCAAGGTATGGAGAATCCCCTCTTAGTTTTAGATTCTTGAAAGACAGGAGATTTATGCCTAAAGTGGTATTACTCAGAGCCAAAGAATTAACTCAAGGAAAACCCCATTTCTGTGGAAAATGAGGATGGCCCACTACAAGAGCTTGCAACTCGGATACAGATTGCTCAGACATCTATCATTTTCTCACAATATGAAACTCACGTCAGTCTGATTCAAACAGAGAAAGTTTCTCAAAATTCAAGTCTCTACTTAAATTTTTTCTTTCCCTTTACACTTTGTGTACTTCTATTTTACCGTAGTTGAATTTGTTTATTTCCCTTTATAGTTGCTCTTTAATTTTGTGCGCGCGCACGCATTACACACACACAGATATTGTAGATATAAACACACATTAAAAACTCTTAACTGGAACTCAAGCAACCAGGGGGGAATAAATCCAACAGTATAGTTGTCATGTGTTGCACTTGAGTTTTAAAAAGGAAGATAGGAATAAATTCCCGCTCTCCCTAACCAAAGAGCGACTCAAACCAAATACAAGGGTACAGTACTAGTCAGGCCTAGTTTTAATAGCAACTCTCAAAGCAACCAGAAACTGCAGTTATCCAGCATCTACCAATCCCAATGGGTGCCGGTTAACAGTTTACCGTGCACGTGTACACACACTTTAGATATGGTTTTCTTATTTGTCAAAGTCCATCCATATAGGCTTTTAGTATTTCTTGTGATCTGAACACTGGTTTACTGGAAATAGATATTCAGTATTTTCATGTTCTTTTATTAAATATATTTACAACTTTTACTGTGGCTAGTCCTTGTAGAAAGTATCTAACCCTTGATTCCCAATATGTGGTGACACTGTGTGGGCCACTCCTGGCCTAGTCATCTGGTCAACTAAAACCCTTTGCATTAAGATTATTATAAAATATAAATTGGACACCCTTTAAGGGCGTTAGAGTAGCTGATTGGAATGTCTAGTGGTGGCGATAACTACCTTATAGTTTGGGCAGAAGGGGGCACAGCAGGTAAATCTGTGCCAGCTACTTTGGGCAGGGACACAAAGCACTGCATTTACAAAGGGTGCTGGAGGACTTTGCTTGGACACTCAGCTAAGGGCCTAACCTTACAGCTGTACCAGTGGGGAGTCTTATTGGGGACCTGGAGAGAGAAATCCAGAGACACTCAGCCAGAGTGTGTTCCCTGTGTGCTCTTAAGGGAAATTGTACTTGATGCGGACAGGTCTGCATCTGGAAATACTGGTTCTATCCATTTGTTTTACAAGTGCATGTCCCTCTCCAGTGTCCGCGGGAGGATTCAGGCTCCTTGATTACTGGCTCAGTGTTAGGATTCAGGCTCCTTGATTACTGGCTCAGTGTTAGGACATCACATACTGGTGACCATCACATACTAGTAGCAATGGTGGGCACCAGACACCAGATCAAGTTAAGTACTCACCTTAACATTAGAGGTGGACACCATGCAATAAAGATATTGGGTAGAATTGTTTAAGTAACTGGTGAAGTTTGTATCACTAATCCAAGAGCATTCAGAATCAAAAGTATTTTGGTGTATAAACAAATTAATGTAATCTTCGTTACAGTACAATACTAAACTTCAGAATAAAATGCCGCTTTAAAAAACACAAAGCTTGTACCTACCGTTGAGCCAGCTACAAACTTGTCACCAAAACAAAGACGGGCAGAACTGGGTGATATATGCAAGGAGCATGTCCTACTGCAATGATCATATTCCTCAAAAAACAGATGTGCACAGTCACCTTGCATAACTGTTCTATGCTTATACAAAGTGGTGCTACTGCAGAAACACTAGTATCAAAGGCTCTACCCTCATCTAGGAGTAAACTGCAAATGGCTTTCAGCAAGCCCTACAGAATATCCTAACCAAACTGTACTCTGAACATTATAAACTGGATTGTTTAGAAACAGCGAGTGACAACTAATGAAATTTACCATAGAATGCCACTTAAACCAAAAAGTGGTTTCAGAGTCATCACTTGTACTCTCATACACCAATGTCTAGTTAAAATGGTGTCAAATCTTTTCTTTATAATAACACTTTGTTACTAGAAGCTGGTCAAGAATTTAGACTTCTGACCAGCCCATTTAAAGATAGATTTACCACATTCAACCCCTTTGCAGTTTCCTCTGTACATTCTAGATCATAGTGGCAGCTCAAACAGTACAGCACCTGCTGGTTTAAAAGTAGTAAAACCCATAGACCAAAACACCTCTATACATTAATAGTCTACCACTAAGTTCCTGCAACTGGCATGGGGACTCCGCAAGCACAAAGCAGTTTCTTAGAAAGAAAATCTCTCAGTTAAAGAATTGCAGCTGCAGGGAACCAACACTTGGTCAACAGCTTAGGAATACTACCCAATTCAGAGGAGAAACCACCAAATAGGAAATGCTGGTCTGCTAAACAGAAACAAACCTTAGTGGCACATACCAATTTAGAGATATGCTTGTCTTGCATCACCAGCTATGCCCCTTCCACCATGACAGACGGGCAAGATGGACAACTTAAATTCGATACTTTACGGCCCAAATCTAGAAGTCGATGTCTGCTTTATTAATCTCCCCATCTCTTTAATAAGGGCTTCAGTAAGAGCCAGATCCTGACCTTTACAGCTATGGAGTGCAAGATCTCCATCTGGAAAGTTACACAGTAGCATACACTTCAAGCCTACAAAAATGTGGAAACAAGTTTAACTGCCTTAAACATTTTGCTATTCTCCCTTCTAAACAAATACTTTTCAGTGGCTGCAGTGCCAGCTAAGAAAAGGGAGGGGAACACGTGGAGGGAAAAATTCTAAAAAACTGCACAATGCCATTTTAGAGAAGGACAGTCCAAAATGCCTTCTCAACTCCTACTCTACAACTTCGCCCCTGTGCAAAAGGCCCCAAAATTAGAGACCCTCGACCACAAACACTCCTACTGGGGGAAGAAAAAAAAAAAAAAAAAAAAAAAGGCCATCTCACATGCCCACTCAAGACACCAACTTCCATTCAGTTTTCTTCCAAAAGTAACTGAATGGCATTGGCAACTTCACTAAACTGGCACCTCTTTTTTTAATTTCTCAAAGTCTTTTGGGTTTCTAATACTATGATAAGAATGGACCCCATTCCCCAAGTCAAAGTACGATTCAAGTTCATGAAATTAGCAGTGTTTCAATCTTTGATGTTAGCCAGAAGTGCTCTTTGCAGCACACAGTGTGCCAGTTATAACTCCTTTGCAACTCATATTGAGCTACATGTATTGGTAACATATCCAAGTACCAATAAGTTCTTTACACAACCCGTTACTCCTACTACTATTGGAACCATCCAGGTATACTCTTTCACACTGCAGGCAAAAACAAGGGCAAATTGTGGCATTTTATGACAGTCTCTGTATGCAGGACACTATAGTCACTTGGTGTAGCAATTTCAAAAATCAGTGCTACTTTTGTCTTTTCATGGACTACATTTGTTCTCTCTTACGTACCTTTTGAACTGCTGGTAACAGGATACAAACTTCATTTTCTATAATTTGTGGCTCATGCTTCCAGTGTTTTTCAGCTACTTTTAATATGTTTGCACAATCCCCAATGAAAGTCTTGCCAGATTATTATGCCTTTCAGGATGCAATCCTGCCATTAGTCTATCACAACCATCAACAAGATATACAACAGTTTGCAATTCAGTCTTACAAAACCTTCATTTGTCAGTTTCTCCCACTTCAAAAGACAAAGGGTTAATATTGGCAGCCCAAGATGGCAGACTACATACAGTTTACAAAGTCCATTGGTTTACTTTCACCAGTCCTTCACCATTACTGTGCTCAGTCCTGAACAATGTGGAGGTTGTTACAAGAGTTTATACCTGCAACCGTTAATGCATTTTCAAAATGTCTTGCCTTACCAGATCCTTCACTATGTTTTTGGCACATTCAGTTGCTTCCTGATTTTTATCTACTTCTGTTTGATTCTCATTTCCACTTGATACAGATATGCTTCTAAGCAAGCAGGGAAGTACTTAGTTTTCAAACATGAGGAGAAAGCGTCTTTCACTACATTTGGGTTTTGTGAGCTCAGCAGATATGTATCCAGTCCCATGATTGCAGAACTATACACGTTAGGCTCACACCTCCTTCAGAACAGGGAATTTATAGTCTTGCCCTGTCCAACCAATCCAACACTTTTTGGCCAGTCACTCCAGAACTTCAAAGTTAATACAGGAAGAGCAAACATTTACAGCTTTGACTTTGTTCATCCAAGTCAAAGCGGTTTTCAGTATTAAAATTTTTGTAATGGCTTCCTATGGAAGGCTCCAATGCATCTTTATATGGCAATTGATTAAATGTTTCCGGCTCCACAGGTTTCTCCTCAATTTGAGAATCCACTGCTCTATCCTACTGTAATGTTATCAAGGTTAGGCTTTTCTACGCTAAATTCTTCCCTTCGCAGGAGATACATGACCTTATTACTTCTTTAACTTCTACATTACTAATCCTCTTCTGCTTTGTTGTATTTTTTAAACATTTTTCCTCACCTGGCTGCCTTCACCTCTCTTCAAATATTTTTGCTGCTGCTCTTTTTGTATGGATTAGTTTTACCTTCTCCGTTGCATAAACATTTTACCATATTAAATCTATTTCCCCATGTCCATATTTCTAAAGACGTCTCCTACTCCTCCTGTTGCTCTTTATTTGGGGACTTGTTATTCCATCATACTGTGATACAACACTTTCTACACTAAATACTCCACTTTGCAAGTACTTCATAACTTTCACTTCTATTTTATTAATCTTCTTCTGTTCTACATTCCCTTTTTCTGTAGTGTGAAATTTTCCTTTAGATGCCTTGGCCTCCATTTCTCTGAATATCTTTGGGGCTGCTGTTTTGTACAGACTAATTTGGCCCTCTCCTTTGCACAAATATTGCACCATATCAGATCGCTTTCCCTCCATCTCCATATTTGACAACTTACAAACAATTTTAGATTTTGTTCATATATTTTTCGCACTTCCTCAGCTGCTTTATCCAAATGTCCCATTGTTTCTTGATCTAGATACAATTCATAAATCTGTTGCATTAGTGAACACTTTTAGAAGTGTTAGAAAGTTTATTCTTGTGCAGTTATTCTTCTCTAATTTCTCTCAATCTTTTTGTTTAATTTCGGTCTGAAAATGCTGGGCTTCTTACATAATAGTAAATATACACTAATTGTCTTTAGGTCTCTTTTCTAGCTAATCAATTTGTGGGCTATTATTTCCTTCTACAATGGGGGGGGGGGGATTCTCCAAGTCTTAAAAATTCTACAATGTCATTTTTCCATTCCTGACACCAGGGCACCTACCAGTATTGGGCACTTCTATCCTGGGTCTTGTGCACCCAACTATCTTTCTTTAAGGACCCGCTTCTATGACACATGCTATATAAAATGCAGTATATACACACACACACACACACACACACACAATCAGTGTCGTCTCTGGGAGATTTTGAGGAAAAAGGTCCACCTCATGAAGGTACTCACCAAGATTTGAGGATTAATTCAATTCCTGCAATACTTTCCCTCTGCTTGCTGACTTGCATCTCCATTCAGACCTTAAACTACAAGGGTGGTCTTCTGTTCTTTCAGATGACTTTCTTATTAAAAGCTTTGCCATTTATACTATGCCTGCCCTCTTGACATCACATATGTTGCAATCCTAGTAATATACAACATAACAGCATGCTTGGAGGAGGAAAAAAAGTTGTCTTACCATAATGTTCCATCTGTGTTGTAGATCTTTATTCATTACAGCTAGGACCTCGGTTCAGTCCTCAGAACAGATATGGCCATTTCCCAGCTAGCGCAAGCCAAAAACTCTCAGTTAAGACCTACTCATAATGCTCCTCTCCTAGTTACTCCAGATAGAGTTTGCCCACCCTAGATCAAAGATGTAGTAATAGAAGATAGTATGAGGCTCTGTCTGAGCAAATACCCTAACCAGGAGTTCCTAAAGTGCATCAGGGGTCCAGGTAGGGGGAAGGAGGGTGGGAAGTAATGAATGAACAAAGATCTACAACAAAGATGGAACGTTATGGTAAGACACAACTTCTTTATCTGATGTTTTCAATCTTTGATCCGATATTGTTAATCCTCGTTCAGTCCTTACATGTGGGTATCAGTTCAGACGTCGGAACTGAGCCAGCCATCTTCCAAGCTTGTGATCGCTACAAACTCGAGCTAAAAAAAACTCACTCAGAATTCCCCTCACTGTTACCTTCGATTTTGTTTGCCGCATTGCCATTTGGTCGTGTCAAGCTACTTCGAGCCAAGTACAGTATTTTTCTTTATACTAAGTTCTAAGACAGCTTTTTTTTCACAAAAGGTTAATGGTTATCTCTTACCTTATCGCATTTAGCGGCTACCCTTTTTCAAATCCTTTTCAACTCCTTTCCTCTTTTTACCGCAAGGTAATTTCTTTACCATCATTGGTAAACCCCTTTTCCTTCTCACCTTCGGGTACTTGTACCATTGCTGGTATTTTTCTGTTTTTCTTTCCTTAAACAGGTAGCCCAGGGTTTAAGAGAGGTTTAGGACTGTGGACATAAATTACCTACTTCAGATGCACATTCCTTGTGTGTGCCTCATTTAACAGTTGACCCGCCTTGCAGGATTCGTAAGAATTTCTCTAACAGGACATTGAGAGAAAAAAGTTAAATACTGAAGGGGCTACTTAAATCTTTTGCAGAGGCTATTTCTGGGTTGAAGGCTTCAACCCCTCCACGATTCCATAAGAAAAAAAAGTGATGAACATAAAAAGGCCAAGTCTCTTCCTTAGTCCACAGCTGGGGAATCTCAGGAACCAAAACCCAAGAAAGCCAAGCTTTCCTGTTCAGATTTGATTTCTTTGGCTCCAGCGCTTTCAGTGCCTAGACCTTCGGCACCAAGGCCATCGGCGCCATCTGAGACCTCTGCACAGGACTAGTGTGCCCCATACCGCTTCGGTACTGAAGAGCTCCTCAGTTCAGACTCCCTTACCGGCACAGACTGTCCAGTTGATGCAGACTTATGACTATGGATATTTCGGCACAAATTTCCTTTTCGGCTCGACAACTTACCCAGCACAGACCAGTTTTCGTCAGATGTTTTCGGCTCACGCCTTAGCCCAGACAATCACTTTGGTGCAGACCACACCTTCGGCACAGACAGCAGTAGTTCAGTCCATTACAGCTCTGTTCTCAGTGCAGACCTCTGTGGTGGGCACAGAGTTTGCTCTGTCCTTGGATAGACCAGACTCTCCCTCAGCCATGTCCATGAAATCCGCTAGAAGCCTCTGAACACTGTTGTGCCTTGTGGATCAAGTGCTTTTGACCAGAGGTATCCCGCCCCCCAGGACCTATCCTTTACTCAGGAGATGATCACCCTTTACCAAAGACCCCTACTTATTCTCCTCCATTGCCTTTGAAGCCCATTGATATAGCACAGTCTTCCCCCACTACGGTTCCTTTTATGGACCTCACTAAGGAGCCACAGTTGCCTTTGTGGCAGGAGAGTCTTGTCACGGCTCAGGATGTCAGGTTTGGCGTACGTACTTCGGTGTTTCACAGCCATCCGGGGACTCCAGAGTCGGCAGGCTGAGCCACTTAGGCGAGGGATGACCCCTGCACTGAGCTCCCAACCCTCTTCAGGTGGACCAGCCTTCCAGCTTATGGAGAAGGCTCTGGCGTCTGCTGGCGATCCTGTGCCACTTTCCCTGCCCTCCTCTGGACCGCAATGTACACAAGCCGCTCCTAGCAGACACCAGACGCACAGTCCTCAGGACAAACTCCCACAGGAGACCCCTTTTGAGCTGTCTTCCCCAGCTTCTCCCTCTGAGAAAGATCAAAAGAGCTTGTGCAAGAGAAAGCATATGGACTCCACAGAGAAGTCCCTTACTGAAGGCACAAACTTTGATGATGGGGAAGGGTCCCCTTGATCATTCTCAGAAGTATCTTTTGGCGATATCCTTGAAATCCTCAAGCAGAGAGGTGAATGGCAGCCCTCTAACCCAACCTCTGAAGAGTCAGTGTTCCTGCAGGCCTATTGTGCCCGGCCCCCTACCTCCTGGGTTACTCCACCTGCCGACGAACTTGTCCAGCGTGTGTGGAAGGCTCCCAACACAGCTGAGGCCATTCCCCGGAGGCCAGATAAAATTGTCCCTTCCTGCTAGTGATCCACATTGGTCCAAAGGTCTTCCTGTAGATGCTTTGGTGGTGGCGGCCGCAACTAAAAAGGACCTGGTGGAAGAAAGCCAGACTGTCCATCTGCCCAGAGTCCCAGGCTCTGGCCAGAATAGGGAAGCGTACTTTTGAATCAGTGACCTTTGCAGTCAGGTCCCTGAACTATATGGCACATTTTACCAGGCTTCAAAAAAAGAGAATTTCTGAGCTCTCTGAAACTTTGGCTGGAGCTGTGCCTCTTAGCTAGCCACCATCGAATCGATATCCAACTCCTCCATGCACCTGATCTCACGCATCAGAAGGAGCAGGTAGCGGTGGGTTCATTTTTCTGAGATGATATGCCTGGATGCGCTTAATTTCATGGAACCTTTCAAGGCTTCCCTTCTCAACGTTCCTATTGAAGCCTCGTTGTTGTTCGGACCCAAGGTTAAAAAGCACAATGGCCAGATGTGAACAGGACGGCAAGGCCCTTTCTGCTGTGGGTGTCACTTATTCTTCCCCTCAACAGGCTTTCTCCAGAAACCAGAAGAGTGGGAAGATATGGCACAAAAAGTGTCTCAAAGTTCTTTCCATGACACACAATCTGAGCTCTCCCCTAGAGGCAGAGGGGGTAACTCTCAGGGAAAGACACCCCTTTTGGGGCAGAGGGGGGTCCGTGTAACCAGGGTTCCAGGGATTCTTTCCCTGGCCAATCCTACCAGCGCTCCTGAAGAGCAGCTCAACTGCTTTCCTCTGGAAGTGGTTGGGGGTAGTTTCTTTGTACCCTTCTGCCTGGCTAACCATTATCACAGATTCTTGGGTACAAAGGATAACCACAGGTTATCATATCCCCTTAAACCTTTGTCCCGCTCCCTTAACAAGCTTACCAGACGTTCCACCCAGTGAAAGAGAAGCAGCGTTTGAAGCTGCCAAGGAAAAAAATAAATAAAAAATAATAAGTCATCCAAACAGTCCCTCCAGACCAGATAGGACCTGGATTCTACTCTTATTTTTGGTGCCAAAAAAAAAACGGGGACTGGAGACCAATTTTGGATCTCAGTGTATTGAAGTACACAAATTCTGGATGGTCACAATACAGTCTATCCTTCCGCTTTTGGAAAAAGACGATTGGATGTGCTCGACAGATCTACAAGATGCGTACTACCACATAAGTGGACAGACCAAGAAGATTCCTTTGCTTCCATGCGGGAGCCAGTCATTACCAGCTCAGAGTACTGCCATTCGGACACTCTACAACCCCCAGAGAGTGTTGTTCACAAAGTGCATAGCAGTCATCACAGCTCACTTGCTACTACAAGGATTCCAGGCGTTTCCATACCTAGACAACTGGCTCTTCTCCACCCCCACCAAACATCTATTAGAAGAAGCCCTGGCATACCCTCTCCTCACTGCAGAAAGGCTAGGCATATCCATAAACTGGCAAAAATCCAATCTCACCCCATCTCAGTCCACAGAATTCATAGGGGTCATCTTGAATATAAAGAAATGCAAAGCATCCATTCCAGAGGACAGAATTCTAAGGATAAAGCAGCAACAGATTCCAATCCTTTCAAAAGGAGAAATCCACAGCTCATTCTGTTCTCTAGTTGTCGAGTTTCCATGGCAGCCTCCATTACGATTGTCCCCCTGGCCAGGTTTCATGAAGCTTCTACAATGGCTACTGCTCACCCAATGGTATCCCTTTCAGTACCCTCTTTCAGCCAAGATTCGGGTAACTCACAGAGCAAACAAGATCTAAATTGGTGGATGATGCAATCAGTCACAATGGTCTCGCCCCTTCTCCCCCAAATAGCCTAAGGCTACAGTGACCATGGACGCCTCCCTGATGGGGTGGGGGCTATTTCAAGGACAGAGTCAAAGGTACTTGGTCCAAAATGGAGGCCCATCTGCATATAAATGTTCTAGAGCTGAGGGCAGTGCTTCTGGCATTGCAAGCATTCTATCCCCTGCTGCCATCTAGAACTATTGCAATATAAATCAGACAACATGGTGGTTGTCTGGTACATCAACAAACACAGTGGAACTAAATCTTACCCATTCTGTCGAGGCGCCATGAGGATATGGCAATAGGCAATGGCTACCAACCGCTTTCTTCTAGCGATGCACATTCCCGGGAGTTCCAACATGACAGACTCAGCAGTAGTATTCTACAACCTCACGAGTGGTCCCCGAATCCCTTGATAGCAGCGGAGATTTTCAACCGCTGGGGTCTTCCTTGCTGTGACCTCTCTACATCCCTGACCAACTACAAATGCAGCAACTATTTTGCCCAGTTTCCCCCTCCGGGACAGTCACCCAGGGACGGTCTAGTCCACGATTGGCCCTCGGGTCTGCTTTATGCATTTCCACCTCAACCCCTCATCCCCCAGTTTCTGAAGAAAGCCCGCCGGTTGAAGAGCAAAGTAATCCTCATAGCACCATACTGGCCTCGTCAGATTTGGTTTCCCTTCCTTTGGCCTCACCTGCTAGATCAACCATGGATTCTCCATCCAACCCCAGGGTTGATCTCCCATCTGCAGAATCTGATTCACCCCAACTTGAACAGCCTGAAGCTCACAGCTTGTCTCCTCCAATTCCTCTGACTGCCAGGCAGAATGATCTTTCTTTGCCAGTATGCGACATTCTTATTGAATCTCATAAGTTTTCCACCAGAATTACATCTCAGCAAATGGAAGAGATTTACTTTTTGGCTCAAAGAAAAAACAGGATACTTTTTCAGCACCAGTGTCGATAGTACTGGACTGTCTACCCTATTTCAGTCCGGTCTGCCTCTAGCATTAGAGTTCATTTGGCTGCAATATCTAATTTTCATGGATGGTGTCCAAGACACTTCTCTTATGTCACACAAATTATGAAAGACTTTCATAAAAGGTGTTAATCATTTAAGACCCCCTTTTAGAGAACCTACTCAACCATGGGACCAGTCATTAGTCCTACAAGCTTTGACAATGCCACCTTTCGAACCAGCCTCTTCTTGCTACCTCAAGTATTTGTCATGGAAAACCTTGTATTTGGTCACCATTACTTCTGCCAGACGCATCTCTGAGCTTCAAACCTTATGCATCAAAAGGCCATATTTGATTTTTCATAGAGTGTCATTGAAAACCAATCCTTCCTTTCTGCCAAAAGTGATCCCTGAAATGTCCATTAATCAAACCAATGAATTGCCAGTTTGTCTCCAAATCATTCAAACAGAGGAGTATTGCCTACATACCCTAGATATTCACAGGCAATTTTGCTTCTACTTGAACAGGACTAAGGCTTCTTGTAAATCAGACCAGTTATTTTTGGCCTATACTGGACCAAGATTAGGATGTGCTGTTGCCAAGGTCACATTGGCTAAATGGTTAAAAGACTGTGTAACTTTCATTTATAGAAAACGTAATATTCCATTACCTACTACCATAAAGGCTCATTCTACAAGGTCGGTGGCAACTTCTGCTGCCTTCCATGCCAGAGCCTCTTTACATGACATTTGTGCAGCTGCAGCTTGGGCTACTCCTCATACCTTCATCAATCATTACTAATTGTATTTTGCCACCAGAGGAAGAGCATCTTTTGGTTCTATGGTGCTCCCAAATGTCCTTCCACAACAGCCTCCCAGGAATAAGGTAGCTGGGGACTCTGTCCCACATACAAGGACTGAACGAGGGTCAACCAGATAAAGTTGCGTCTTACCATAACATTCCATCTGTATTGTTGATCCTCAGTCATAACGACCCTCCCTCCTTCCCCCTTCTGTGGCTTCTAGTGGACCTCACCATCCGGTTCTGTTAGGTCATTTGACTAGAGGTAGCCTCTACCTTCTTTTGACTTGCAAACTCAATCTGATGCAACAGGGAGAGGGGAATTCTTAACAGTTTTTAGCTCGAGAGTTTGTAGCTGGCGCGAGCTTGGGGGATGGCTGGCTCAGTTCAGAGGTCAGAACAGATACCCACATGTAATGACTGAACGGGGATCAACAATACAGACAGAACGTTATGGCAAAACTTTCTTCCATTATAGCTAGGACAGAGTCCCCAGCTACTCGAGTCCTGGGTAGTCCTAAGGAAGGATATTCCTGAGCACCAAAGAACCAAAAGATGCTAGTCCCCTGGAGGTCAAATCTAACTTGTAATGAGATACATTACATCACAACTACAATCCACTCTGCTACAGGCCCCATGAAGGAGCTCAGTGTCTCTCCAACCTAACACCACTCTTAAGTATTCAACTGAGGTACCACCTTATAAGAAAAGCGCAGTCCGGGTCTGAACTGTCTGCGAACAGCTAAAGTTAACTTGAGTATGTGTCTACCTGTTTGCTCTCCAGGGGAAAATGAATATTGGCTCACTCTGCTTTGGCTTGTAAGCAGCCACACACACACACCTTCCACTTGCTCTTATTCCCTTCTATTAGCAAATAGTATCCATAACTGATCAATACTGTGTGTTTGTTAATTTAAACAAAGACCACAGTAGCCTACCAATACAAGGTTATCCTGTTTTTCCACCTGGCAAATGGTTAAGAAATGACACAGTTTCAGAGCAGTCCTTGGTCAATTGTGACAAACTTGTATTTGCTTTGGCTCATTAGCAGCAGTACAAAGAACTGCCTGCCCACACCCTTGTTCTCCCCTCCCCCTTCCCTGTTCATTACCTTAAGACAATCCCAAAGTTAAAAAATATTACCTGTGGCAGGCACCATTTTTACAACTACAACCACCCTTGTCACTATCATATGTTCATTTATCAGTTAACTCCGTTACCTGATAGTTGCTCTTATGAGGGGGCTGGAAACAAACAGGGTCTCTACCAGTTTCTCTCCCACCAACTCAAGAAACATTCCTACGCACCCCCCACATATTTTACCAACTATATTACTCAAGCATAAAGCATCCCTACAACTTTACATAGTAACCCTCCCACCATACCTATTACCCAAAGAGCACAATCAAAGTTTCCCTTATAAACACATTCAAAAACTGAGAAAACTAATAACCTCATGCATATCTAAACTAGCCCTAAGTGGAGACATCCACCCCAACCCTGACCCTACCATCTCCAACCCCAATCCTCATAAATCAGACTAGAAACCACAACTTCTCCCATACTACAGCCAATAGAAAGCCAAGTGACTTCCTTCTACTAAACCTAAATATTAGAAGTATATCCAACAAAGTCCATGAACTCCATGCCACCATAGACTTGTACTCCCCAGATAGTCATCCTGACAGAAACCTGGCTAAAACCTCACATTATCAGTGAGCAAATACTCCCCACAGATTATGGCATTAAGAGTAGACCGGCTAAACAAGAAAGGAGGCG
The DNA here is from genome assembly GCF_019279795.1 of Protopterus annectens. NCBI lineage: Eukaryota > Metazoa > Chordata > Ceratodontiformes > Protopteridae > Protopterus > Protopterus annectens. Next base: position 813,780,017 of record NC_056748.1, on the reverse strand, counting down.
GTGTAGCTATAATATTTAAACCGTATCTAAACATCCAGATCTTAAAATCATCAGCTCCACAAATAGGCAATGAAGAAATATATACCAACCTCAAAATAAACAAAACCATCAACATAATTGGATGCTACTTCCCACCTGGCCAAAACATCCCTCCACTAGAAAACCTCCTCAGCTGGTCTACCCGCCATCTCCCCCAAGAAACTATAATTTTAGGCGATTTCAATATTGACTGGCAATCCTGTTCTGGCAACCATCCAACCCATCATGTAAACCTTCATGGCTTCACCCAACTAGTCCAGTCGCCAACCAGGATAAATAAAAACTCCAGCAAGCACACTACCCTGGACTGGGTACTAGTCAGCAAGAGCCCCCAGTCATATATAACAGGCTGCTTATCAGATAGCCTCAGTGATCACTCCCAAACATTCCTACTGAAAAAATACCTATACCAAGCTAAACCGGTCATCTACGTTAAAAACTAAACTTTAACCCACTCACATTCATCTCATTCCTCAAATAATGTAACTGGCATCCTCTAAAGTACCTCAGCCTTGATGACGCAGTTGAATTTTTTAATACTACCTTCCTGAGCATCCTTAATTACCATGCCCCCATAAGACTTACCAGAATTAAAGCACAATCCTCCCCATGGCTACAGAAAACCACCAAGTCAGAAATGAAAAACAGAGATAAAGCCTGGGAGCACTGGCGCAAAACCAAAACCCCTCAACTAGGCAGAAATTCCTAGAACTACGCAATAGTCAAAAAGCTAACAGGACAAATTCCAATACTACCAGTCTGCCCTAGACTCCTCTCAACACAGCCCCAAAACAATTCTGGTCCTCCATAAACTCCATCCTCCACCCAGGTAAAGTCAGTACCCCTCCTCCTAACATCCTTCACTCCTCAGAAAATATTGCTACCTCATTCAACACACACTTCACACAAACCATACTATCACTAGCTAAACACAACTCCCCTCCCCTCCATCCCACACCAACTAGTAATCTGCCCACTGCATTCTCTTTCTCCTGTACCTACATCCAACATAAAAAAACTCTTAACTAAACTTAAGCCTACCAGATTAGCAGCAGACAACCTCCCAAGTGAATACCTACAAATCGCAGCTGATGCTCTGGCCTACCCAGTATCCATCTTGATTAACAGATCTCTGTCAGAAAGTTACGTTCCCACACTGCGGAAAGTATCACATACAATTCCCCTCCACAAAGGCGGACCCTCCACAGAACTAACCAATTACCGCCCCATAGCTATTCTCACTCCACTCTCCAAAATACTAGAGAGATGCATACACTCTCAGGTCTCAGACTACCTCCTTACTAACAACCTCCTTTCCAATACTCAGCATGGTTTCAGACCAAACCATAGCACCACCACTGCCTTACTCCTTTACTAACACTATCCTTCAGCATAACAATGGCCATCTCGCCTCTGCTACTTTCCTAGACCTATCTAAAGCATTTGGCATGGTCCCACACAAACAACTTCTCTGTCCTCAATAACCTATCCTTCTCACAAAAATCAGTCAGTCACCAACTGGTTTCAGAGTTACCTGTCTGACCGCCAACAATCCATTGCATGGCAGAATGACATATCTCCCCAACTACCCGTCTCCATAGGGGTTCCCCAAGGATCCATCCTTGGACCCCTACTCTTCTCAGTTTTCACTAATAATTTAGCCTCTGCCAAACATGGCACACTCATACAATACGCAGATGACTCATCTGCTCAGCCCAGTCCCTACCCAAACTGCAAAAAGTCACACAGGAAGCTTTTTCCTCCGTTGAAACTTGGTTATCCGATGCCCAATTAATACTCAACCCAAACAAAACTAAACTAAACTACTCATCTTCCAACCCACCAAACACTCAAAAACAACTCTCACTAACATCACAGCAAAAGACAACACCACTATATACCCAACTGAACACACAAAATTGCTAGGAGTGGAAATAGACAAACTAAAGTCCACAATAAACTAGGAGCGCTACACAGAAATAAGCAACTTCTCACTAAAGATTTCAATAGCAAATTCCCACCTTATCTCCACCCTACTTTATGCCTGTCCAATATATACCAACCTAAGGCAATGCGATTTAAACAAGCTAGAGACCCGCTACAACAAAATCGCCAAATTCTCCACAGGGACATCCTACCGTAGTCACCACCATCTCGCTGAACTGGGCTGGCTTGAACTCCTTCAATGGTATCAACTCACTTGCCCACAAACTAGTTAATCATCCACTAAATGTCCCAGCCCTCCAGAATCTACTCCAACCTATCGCACCACCAGACCACTAAGATCCAGCAACAAAAATCACTTGCAGATCACTAAAGCCAATAACTCTGCTGGTGAAGCACTATTCACTTGCACCATAGCCAAATTATGGAACTCCCTCCCACCTACAATTACCTCCATACTATCATGCACCCACTTCAAAACTTTACTAAAAGCGCACCTAAAAACATGCTGGCTATGCCCTTGCAACTCCCACTCTAATATCACCCTCCCCATCCAACTACCTCTCTTTCCACTCCACTAACTACCTTTATTAGAACAAGCTCAAGATGCTCAAAAGCCAGTACTTATTATACAGCAGGGACTTCTTGAAACATTTGTTAATGTCTGTTATGTACTTCACAGATACAGATTCTAGTTGTCTACTGATGTACTATGTTCATCTGTAAATATGTTGTAAGTAATTGCCATGTAAATTTGTAATCCAATGTAACTACTGTCCGTTTATTTTAACTGTGGAGCTTTTCTCCCTAGGCCTCTGCTGAAAATGGACCTACATCTAGTCGGACACTCCTAGTCAACATATAAATAATATACACACACATACATACACACATATTATATAAATAAATATTATAAATAAATATTATAAATAAATATTATAAATAAATAATAAAGATAAGGTCTTGCCCAAGTAGCTGCTGCGCATATATCCATAGAGGCTCTGGAATGAAGAGCTACAGAAGTAACCATAGATCTGGTAGAATGAGCCTTTATTCTGGAAGGTAAGGCTAGCTTATTCTGTTGGTAGATGAAGGTAGACGTTTCTAAGCCAAGAGGATAAAGTCTCTTTGGAAACGGGTTTACCCAATCTGGGTCCTGCAAAGGCCACAAAACAATTTTCCTGAAAGATTTAGTCCTGTCCAAATAACGACAAAGCTGCCGATGGACATAAAGGGTGTGCAAAAGGTACTACCCTCTATTAGAATGCAGAGGGAAGAAAACAGACAGGTCAATAGATTGGTTAATGGAAAAGACAGAAATTGCCTTGGGCAAGAAAGAAGGGTTAGTACGAAGGGACACCCTATCCATGTGGAAGATCAAGTAAGGACTCTACACTCAAGGCCTGCAGCTCAGATACTTCTAGTAGCACTTAACCTCAGCGAAATGAGCAAGGTTTTCCATGACAAAAACTTTCAAATCACATGACTCCAAGGATTCTACGGGAGAACCTGTGAGAGACTGAAACACCAGAGTCAAGTTCCAGGGTTCTAAGGGAGGCTTGACAGGAGGTTTTAACATTTAATACTCCCTTCAAAAAAGGTCTTGCATAGGCGGTGTGACATAACTGAAGAATTAAAGACCATTATGAAAATTGGCGGTTCGGATGAATCAGTCCCAGAGGATGAGATAACAGGTCCTGGGAATGATCCAGGATCCACAGGCTGAGAATCAGATGAAGCCATATAAACGGGAACCAGACATGACGTGGCAGTAAGGGGCAATTAAGATCACTTTGCTTCTCAACCTCTTGAGCTTTCTGGAGAAATTTTGGGAAGGGGGGGGGCCTGACAATCCAGGGGCCAATTGTGCGTTAGAGCGTCCCTCGGTGGTTCCCCTGGGGGGGGGTCAGGGCAAAATAGCTTCTGCATTTGTAGTCTAGAGGGGAAGCAAACAGGTCGCAGCAAGGCTTGCCCCAGCGCTGGAAATTCCAATCTGTTACAGGGTTGAGGGACCACTAGTGAGGCATCAGGATGTTCCTGCTCAGATTGTCCGCAATAAGGTTGGAACTCCCAGGAATGTGTGTTGCTACAAGAAAGAGGTTGGAAACTTATCGCCCAGTGCCAAATCCTCATGGATTCCCGACACAGGGAGTAAGACCTGGTTCTGCCTTGCTTGTTGATATACCAGACAGGCATGTTGTCTGACATGAACTGCAGTGGTCCTCGAGGAAAGGGATGCTTGCAGTGCCAACAGAACTGCCCTCAGTTGCAGAACATTTATGTGCAAGTTGGTCTCCATGTGGGACCAGGTGCCTTGGACAGTCTTTCCCTAGAAATGCCCCCCCACCCACAACAGTGAAGCGTCCGTGGTCACAGTGACCGTGGGCTGAGGAAGACAAAGGTAAACACCAAAGATTAGTTTGTGGCTTCATCCACCATAGCATTTCTTCCTTGCAACGGTTTGTAAGGCGTATCATGTGGTTGAGTGGGTGAGTTATCAACGACCATTGTGTGGAAAGGAGCCACTGCAGGATTCTCATGTGCAGTCTTGCCAGTGCTACTAAATGTAATGGCAGCTGCCATGGAGCCCAAGAGTTGCAGTAGAAGATGTGCTGGTACATAGGTCTGAGGAAGATCTTGGATTTGGCGTCTTATTTTCAAATGCCTGTTGGGGGGGATGCTTGACAGGATGTTGTGTCGAAGACTGGTCCAATAGTCTTCGTTGGGGACATTGGAGATTTGTCTTTGTTGATTGTAATCCAAGCGGAGAACTTGAGTGTAAGAGAGACTGCGGACTAGAAGATTCCTTGTTGGAGCAGTAAGGAGCCAACCATCTAGATAGGGAAACACCTAGAATCCTTTTAGTCAAAGATGAGCTACCACAACTGCCATACATCTGTTGAACACTCAGGGGACTGTCGAGAGACCAAATGGCAGTGCCCTGAACTGGTAGTGATTGGCTCCCAGCCGGAAGCGGAGAAACCTCAGGAGAGCAGTGATCCATCTTTATGTGGTAGTACACATCCTGGAGGTCTATAGAGCACATCCAGTTATCCCTCCCTAGGAAGGGAAGGATGGACTATATCGAGACTATCCGGAATTTTTGAAGTCTGATAAATTTGTTCAATAGGCCGAGATCCAGGATTGGTCTGGTCCCCTGTCATTTTTGGCACTAAAAAAAGAACCTAGAGTAAAACCCGGATCCTGTCTGGTCAGGTGGGACTGGTTGGATGACTTTTCCTTAGCAGCTTCTCTCTCTCTGTAAGGCCAACTCCCTCCGATTGGGTGGTACATCGAGGATTTGTTTGACAGGTCTGGGAGTTAAGTTGAAAGGTATTTTGTAGCCTCTGGATATTATTCTCTGCACCCAAACATCATTAGTAATAAGATGTCAGGCTGGTAGATGAAGCTGTCTGAGGTCTTTTTTTCTTCCAGAGGGAAGCATTCAGGCCGCTGCTCAGGAGTGCTGGTAGGGTCTGCCGGAGAAAGAATCTCTAGTGCCTTGGTTACGCGGACCCCCTCTACCCCAAAACAAAAGGATATCTTCAATAAGAGTTGCCCCCTCTGCCCAGTGGGGGGGGGGGGGGGGATTGTTCACCAAGAGTGCATCACGAAAAGGTCCTTGGGATTTCTTGAACCACACTTTTCCTCCCTTCTGGTTCCTGGAGTAGCACCTCTGGGGGTTGGAAAGGCGTAAGCCCACAGCAGACAAGGTCCTTCAGTCTTTCTCACTACGTGAAAGTGTGTCTCGTACTTTGGGTCCAAAAAGGGCAGATTCATCAACAGGAGCATTGATGAAGGAAGACTTAAAAGGGGTCTGCGAAGTCACAAAACCACATCCAAGCATTACGTCTCATGACTATGCCTGATGCAGCAGCTCAAGATGCCCCCTCGGAGTGAGATCAAATGCATCTAGGGATTAGAGATGGATTCAAGAGTAGATAGCTGCAAGGCGACAGAATCATACACCTCAGACAGTACACCACCAAAGAGGAAGACATTTCGGAAATTAGGCCTCTTTGGAGAGGAGTAAAAAAAGTGCGCCAGATAGTTTAGTGACTGAATGGCGAATGTCGCTGAAGCATACATCTGTTTTTCTAGTCTGTCCATGGTATGAGACTGTTTGGAGGATGGACGGTGGAACTATCTTCTGCCAGTTCTCTTGGTGGCCGCCGCCACAACCACAGAATCAACTGTCAACTGCTAGGACCAGTGGGGGCTGGTCTTCTGATGTAGATAAAATTTTTGTTCCAGGCATGCTGCACAATGAGTTTAACAAGGTCATCTGCCGGTGGGGTCACCCAGGAAGTAGATGGCCAGGCACAGAAGGCATGCAGAAACACAGATTCCTAAGAAGGGTTACAGGACTTAAGTCTCCCCGCTGCTTCAGAATTTCGAGGTCTCCAAATGAGATGTCGTCTGGGGGAATACCATGGGGACTCTTCCCCCGCATCACAGTCTGTCTTCAGTGATGGATTCCTCCAGTGAATCCAGGCGATTCCTCTTGCACCTTTTCTTCTGGGGTGGCTCCCCAGTGGGATCTTCTGAGGAGGACTCCGGAGAAGGGGTTCCCCTTCAAACAGGGTTCTTGACTCCCGTGCCCAGGGTCCTGAAATAGAGGGTTGGGAGAGGAGCATGCTATGGGAGGGTTCTGATACCATTGTCATGGGTGCTGACTGCGAGTCCACTACCTGTACAGCAGGCCCACCTGAGGAAGGATTGGAGTCCTGAACCGGGAGGGAGAACCTCGGAACCAGAGTCACACCTCACCGTGAGGAGCTCCGAGAGAACTGGAAGCTGGAGCCGTGGACAGACAGCGCCAGGCTACGTACCAATGTACGGACAGTCCAAGCACTGCTTTGGGAGAGCATCAGTTCCACCGGAGCCAATGCAGCAAAGGTGGACGGTGCAGACAGGGAAAACACTGCTGTCGGAACCAAGACAGTATGCACCGGAGGTATTCGTCCATGGCAGATATTTGAATTTGAGCCGAAGAAACTTGTCGGCACCATGGCTGGGGATGATGCCGAAGCAGGTACAGTTATCGGAGCCAATGTCAGATCCAAGGATGGCACCGAAGTCAGTGGTGCCAATGTTGGAGCCGAAATGGGGGTGAATATCATGGACGGCACTGGGAGGGTAGAAGACACAAAGCCTGGTGCCGAAAAGGTCTGCACTGAGGAAGCATGGAGCTGAAGGATCCGTAACTGATGGAGATGCAGGATCAGAATGACTCAGTTTGTCACTATACTTTTTGGTCTTTGGTGGGGGCGAGACCTCAGACCCAAGTAGAACCAACGAAAAAGGTGGTGTCGAGTTAAGATTATGTTCTGCTAGTGTACAATTTCTAAAACTAGCACAAATGTCAGTCAGCTCTAATAAGATCCACGCCCAAACAGACACAACAAACGTGTGTATCCAAGTTAGGTATCTTATGTCCACACTTGTCACACTGTTTAAATCCAAACTTAGCTTGGTCTGACATAGTAAGGCACCACAGAAAAGGGTAGGAAATAGGCTTGGGTTATAGGTGACAGTAAGAAAATGCTAACGTGACTAAAAATTAAATAATTTTGAAGAGAAACTGTCTTAAAATTAACAGTTTTCTACTTGGCTTTGAGAGAGATGGCTAGCACATCTGACTAGGAATGCAGCAAACGAGATCTGGAGTAACTAGGAGAGGGGCATTATGGGTAGATCTTAGCTGGGTTTTTGGCTTGTGCGAGCTGGGAATCGGCCGTACCGGTTCCAAGGACAGAACAGAGGTCCTAGCTGTATCAGATCAATTCATTTGACAAAATAGCTTTCGTTGTGCAGCAAAATGCTTACTTTCAGAAGGCTACTAACAAAAAACAAACAGTCTCACTGCTTCAAAATGCACCAGACAGAAAAACTCATTAGGAGACAGCATTATAGTCTCTGAACTGAAGTAATTAGCCATTAAATCAGAAACACTGACATCCAGACGGGCTACTGAAATCTCCATTTCAGAAAATTCTGACCACGCCTAGTGATCTCACTTAATGTCGGACTCTCCAGAAAGAGTCACATTTTAACAAGCTCAAATTCATCTTATTTATAACTGCAGCAAATTTACCACAACTTAACATTCTGAATAAATAGCAAGTTCACCACCCTTTTTTTACCCCCCAGAAACAAAAACGCATCACTGCTGTAACAAGCATTTCTGAAAATATTTTGCTTTGACAATTTGCTAGCATTCTGGCATGCAAAGAAAACCCCCAGCTATGACCAAGGTTTCAGTTAGCAAACCAATGCACAGAAGTTTGCCAGGAGACAGGAACTCTCCACATTTTTGTGGACTCAGAATGAAGGTGTTTGAAATTCCACTCAAAGCTACAAGTCCCTTTAGCAGAGGCCAAGAACTCTACCTTTATATACTGCCCCTTTAAAATGTATTAACTGGACAGCTCCTGGATTCTTACCAATTACAAATGCCCCACACAAGTGATGACATTTAAATGCCTGCAAGATTCCAGGAGGCAGCTGACAATAGTCCAGCTATAGTTTAGCTTTAAATTAAAAGAATAAAAAGCAAACGTTTTAGCACAATCAAAAATATACAACACTCTCACTGCTCAAGACACAAACACTTAAGACAATCAAGACACAAGCATTTAACTTCCAATTCACTTAAAAGTCAGGTATTACTTAAATTAATCTTCACACCATCATCCTCCAACATGCAAGTATTACAGAAACAGTAAAAGAAAATTTGTCAGTCATACCCTGCTTCAAGTTTCCATAATTGTGCAAGCCAGTATAGGCACTGAAGGGGAAAAAAAAAAAAATAAATTCCTGTTGTGTGTGGTGTTTTTTTTTTTAACACATGGAAAAAGTAATACGTCAGGTGCAACTTTCCAAATGCAATGGCTCAGATAAATTGGTGGGCAAAATATTTAAATGGCTTTTCAATGGTTCCTAGCAGTGCACTCCCTTGCTATTAATAACTTGCACCACTTTTTCATGACAGTCTTGTTCCTATGTTTCCCCAATCTCCCCCTACGTTTTTCACTGTCATTTTGGAAGCTTTACCAACAGGAAGAAAGCAAAAATATTAACACTAAAGAAAGAGTCATCAAGCTCTTACAAGCAATGAAAAAAGGCATCAAAAACAAGAAAACAAGTAAAATGCAACATCTAGGTTTATAAAAAAAGGCTACAGTGAGTAGTGTAATATAAGGATTCTCCTGAAGTTAGGGGAAATAAAGGACTCAAAACACCTCCAATTGAAACATTCACAGTTAACGACCCAGACTGATGTGTGTTAACATAAGTTACATTTCACTTACATTCCTTCTTCCTGTGATAGTATATGCATTGAAGTATCTCTGAATTCCAGTGAACTGGTGGTGAGATCCAGCATCGTGTGCACCCATGGTCTTTGCTATATCCTGACAAAAATCAAAAGGGACAATTTTCCATCAGTTTTTTTTTCTTTTAAAATATAAAATCTCAACTTCTTAAAAGGTTCATATGCACACACACAGTACAAGTGTGCTGTACATATGCACACACACTGCTTGTAAGCACATTACACACACCTCTAAACAGCCACATAGAACTCACCCACTCCAGTGTGTCAATTTGGAGCAAAATATTGTAGATCACTGCTCAATATCATGCCATGTGGCTTATTACAAGGCAAGCTCATGGCATTACAGAACTGCCAACGGCTTATGGAAGCACTCATGTACCACATATCAAAGTGTGCTCCAACAGCAAATAGACTAAACATTGCCACAAAAATTAAGCTTCAAAACACAAGCACCATTTTACAAACTGAAGTTATATATCCCCAAGCTCTGACTTTTTCCCCCACTTTTAACTGTACAAATATCATAGGAATTACAAGGTAAGTATGTTTGGAGATACTTATTTTGTAAACCAGTCTGGATAAAAAGGTACCTTACCCATTTCTATATACAAAAAAAAAAAAAAAAAAAAAAAAAAATTTCCATAAAGTGCAGCTAGTACTCCACATAGCTGGAAAGAACCACCACCACACATTTGAATAGACTACTTCAAGCAAGATACAGTAGCTATAGAAGGTTTACTTCCAAGTGTAACCATGCTTAATGGAGATGCTCAATCTTGTTTGTTTTTAAAAAAAAAAAAATAAATAAATTTCCAAGAGAGGGATGTATAGTTTTGCATTTTGTACCTTTCAGCAGAAACTAACACGATTTGGTGCACCTCTAAGACAAACAGCTTAGCAAACTAACAAATATTTAAAGCTCCATTACCACATGGAATCACGACACAGGGTCAGATACCACCCAATGCTGACCTGACCTTGAAGGGTGGGGGGTGGGATCACCTTTACACGCAAAACAGAGTGACACTTCAGCATCTTTCAAGATGGACTTTAATGAAATAGACAGTTACTGCTGGCCTGACCTGTTCTGCCCTCCTTGAAGCAACGAGATCATCATGACTAGGTTTTGTAAGATAAGGATCTCCAAACATACTTGCCTTGCAATTTATATGATATTACAGGTAAAAGTGAAAAGTCAAACTGAAAGTGGGCAGTACAACCTCCAACAGCTCCTCTTATCAAAGAAGAAGCCTCAGGGTTCCACTACAGCCCTCTGCCATCTTCCACATTAAAACTCATACTCCAATCAGATCCCTTTAGATACTTCAGATTCTTTATACAGAGGACATGGTAGTCTACAGGCGAGACAAATCCCACTATTATACAAACTGAGTTTCAAGAGGACATCAGAATTCTCAATGGATAATAGGCTAGAAACTTTTATTCAGTCCCTCAAAAACAAAAAGCAATTATATTCGAAACAGACTAAAAAAAAATAAATAAAAAGGAAAATTAAAAGCACCCAGCCTTAATAATGCTGCCATATAAACTACCACATCCTTTTCAAGTACCTTAAGACTGTGGTCTAACCAAATACCATCATCTTTCAACTACACATTCAACCCCCCCCCAAAGGAAAAGAAAATTATAACCTAACCAAACCCAAACCAGTTTTGGGCAACCAGTTCTGTCCAAGTCAGCCAAAGCTGCCACAAAAGGAATACTCATCTCAATTTGAAAACGGACTACCCATAACTGCAGCCTCAAAAGAAAAGAATGCTATTACCTTGCAAAACAACTCCAATAAAGCCTGCTAGCTCATTGCCCTCAAAAAAAACCCCACACAATACTACTGACACTCACCAAAAGTCAAATGTCTTCCAGTACATTTGACTTGACAGCAAACCTCATACTAGTATCACCAATTCACAAAGCCCTTTTTCCAGAGACATCTTCCCTTCTCACTCAAGCTTTTCACCCTTTCTATTCCTCTTCCCCTCTGTACACCTCTTACCATTTTTCTGTCTTTGTCCCATGGTATTCTTCCCTCTAACTATTCACTCACCTGTGATGTCTTCCTACCTCTCTATATAAATCTAGCCTTACTATGCAGAAACTCTCTCAGCACAAAAGCATAACTTCCTTACTTCTGCTATGATGCCTTGAGGCCAAGGCATACTCTTGCCACATTTCTTCTAGGTTTATTAAATTAGTAGTAACTGAAGTCCAAGGGGGGGGGGGGGGGGACACATTAGGAATAGCTGCCATAATGTGAATGCCTTGAGAGAGGAAACTTCAAACCGGGCAAAAATCCTCCCCTACAGTTCTTGAGGAAAAGCAGAGAACTGTTCAATACACAAGGAATATGATGGATGGTCTATAGCCTTCTACTTCAAGTAGAATCACGAGAATCAGGGGGGGGGGGGGGACTGAAATTGTTATAACTGGAGATCTGCTGCTGGACCAATTTTTTATTTATTTTTTTTTTTATCTTTACACACACCTATATTAAAATAGCAAAATGAAGAAATGGATACCACCTGTAGTACACTCCCAGACAGCAGCTATAAAGATAATTCTCAGTAGTTACTTCAAACTGCTCAAATAGTTATGAAGGTATTTTAGGAAGTCTAGAGTATAACTCCACTTATAGTCACCCAGAACGTTACTTTTATACAAAGAAAAAAGTTGATTGGCTTCATCAGTTGGTTTAGTAGTGTCTATCATTCCAGAGGTCAGCCAGTATATACACACACGTCTTGTACTACTGTAGGATACATGGAATACTGCACATAGGCTGCAGTCGGACGCAAGCCATAAAGCAACACACATGTACCATTCTCAGAACTCTGCCACCAGTCAGAATGTCATTCCAACCGCTGGTCAGATTGTTTCAGTGACTCAGTCAACCTTTTCCAGTTAAGTGCCCCATTGGGGAAAATTTCTCTTTACTACTGTTTTGATTAGGTCATCCAAGGGTGGCAAGTGCCATTGTGGAAGAAAATTCCACACAGACAGTCATTTGCAGCATCCCTTGTTTCGGGCCTAGCCACAACCACAATTCCTGTAGCATTTGCCAGTTCTTCATACCAAACACCCTTAGAAGCAGTCTCTTTCGTTTAGACAGCCAACAGCTTAAGTTGTTAACTAAACATATGGAAGTTAGCTCAGGATCCAACAGAGACAGTTGATCACAAGGCCAGGAAACCTCCACCTGCAGCTTCTGCTGCATCACTGTCAGACATATCTCCCAAAGTGCTCATCAACCTGGAGGCATGACCAACTTCAGGCAAAGATTCATAGGCCGGGCCCAGTTCTGAGCCCGCCCTGACTTCAGACATCCATTCTACCTCCAAAGATGTGTTTGCAGCAGATTAGGATGTCATGGGGGAAACCTAGGCTCTGAAGTACAGAGGGTCCTGGGGGGTACCACGAACTCTAGTGAAAGAGAAAAATCAGACACGAATGCTTTTGTCCAGTCCTCCAACGTTGCATTGGACTTTTTTCTCCTGCAAAGAAAAAAGAAAACCTAAGCATTTGTCCTCTGCTAGAGAGGCCCCTACAGATTGGCAGGCCTTTCTTAAAGCACGTTTCAGGCCTTCAAGCCACCTTTCTGAGCCTGTTCCTACTCCTGCTCCCCAACCTTCTCAAGAATGGATTAAGGACAAGGGCTCCTGTGCTGAAGAGAAATCTTTGGATTATTCAACACAAATACCCTCTCCCCAGGAATATGCTTCCCCTGAAGAGGGGTCAAACAGTGCTGATTCCCCTTTGAAGAGAGATCTTTTGGTAAAACGCTCCTGTAAATGAGAGAACACTATGTGGGACTCCTCCCAAAATTTCTGATGTCCAAAAGATGCATTAACTTTTACAAGCCAATTTCCTTAGCCCCTCTGCAGTTCCAGTGCATCTTGCATTTCTGGATGCACTCCACAATGCTTCCCAAACCCAGAATACCAGGCCCCAGCTCCTATGAAGCCAGACTGCTTCTACAAAGGTCTCCAAGAATTGTAAACTCCTCTTTAGGTGTCCGTATGCAGACCCAGCAGTTATTTCAGTAGCTGCAGAAAACCCTTTAGGATGCTTCATTCTACCATCCTTCTCCCATCAGACAAAGATTAGAACCCTTGAGAGACTGGGAAGAAAGGCCTACACTTTAGCCACCTTGGCTTTCAGAGCCATTAATCGGACACGTATGACTAAGTACTCATTACAGCTCGTCTCAAGCATCAAGTGCCACTGCACATCTTCCAGATTCTGAAGGAAAAGTCTTGGCTCTTTCTTAGGAGCTTCCTCCCAAATGGCAAGGCACACCATTAAATGCAGCTATGATGCTGCAGAAGCTTAAGCCAGGGTAGTTACTACTGGTTCAGGTCTCAGATTTTCCTGGATTAAGTTGCAGGCCCTCCAGGAGGACTTCATATCTAAATTAATGGATGTACCATTAGATAATTCAGCCTTATTTGGTCTGGCAGCAGCTTCTCTATTAAAGTCCCTACAGGAAAAAAATAAGGAACTTGAGTTGAAATATCTTGGTTTCTGCTGTGCCCAAGATTCATAGGAATTTCCTCATCTAAACCCATTTTTGTCCACAGCCACACTCAGCAGTTCTCTGGCAAGTCTTCCAGAGGAGGCAAGAGACAACAAAAGCCTAGGGGTTCACAGGCACCCTCACAACAAAGGCAGTCATTTCCTGACAAAGCAGAGAGTCTGACTACCCTGCAGATGTCTCCCTCTCCCCTCTTTCATTTCACCTTTCAAATGCTCACAGGGTCTGGGAAAGCATAACCCAAGACAGCTGGGTTCTTGCCATAATCAAAAAAGGATGTTTTATGGTTTGCCACTGTCACACATTCAACATCCCTCAACCCCCACCCCACCCCACCAAGAGAGCAGCTGCCCCACTTCCCAAAGCTCCTCTGAAAAGGCTCTATTTAAAATGATTCCTCAAACCTCAAGGAGGAAAGGCTTCTATTCAAGAATGTTCTTAGTGCCCAGAAAGGATGGCCCTGGAGACCAATTCTGGATCTATCCTCTCTTAACACCTTCTTAAAAAGTTTCCTTCCTTCAAAATGTTGACACTCTGAACTATTTCATCTCATCCTTCCACAAGGAAGCACAGCATTGCTTACCTTCACATACCCATTTACCCCCTGTTCAGCAAATTCTTACATTTTTCTGTGGGTTCCTGGCATTTTCAATTCTCTGCCTTGCTCTTGGGTCTTTCTACAGCTCCAAGGGTATTCACAAAATGCCTGGCTCCAGCTTTCCACACAGTACTCCAAAATTTGGAGACAACCATTTCCCTCATTGGAAGAATGGGATTCACCATCAACTTTAGGAAGTCAGGCCTCACCTCTTCACAGGGCCACATTTTCCTGGGTTGTCAAATCCAGATAGACAGTGAGAGTGTCACTTCTACCTCAGAAGGTGCAGGGCCTTCGGTCCTTCTTTCACTCCCTTCTCCCCTTGACTCACATCACAGCCAGAGAGTTCCGCAAGGTGCTGGTACTCATAGCTTCAACCATTCCCATGGTGCCAATGGCAAAACTCCACATGAGGAAATCCCAGTGGCTCCTCAGATCTGTGTGGACCCAGCATTCTCACCCACTAGAATTCAAAGTCCCGCTCATTCCTGGTCTGAAGAGGGAACTGCTCCGATGGATCCAAACAGATCTAAATCCAGGACTACCTCTGTATCTTATCACCCCAGTCCTAGAAGTTTACACAAATGCATTAGAGGTAGGCTGGGGAGGAAAGCAGCCTTGGGCAAGTTTACGGTTCAGGAAATTTGATCTCCCTCCCAGAAAACAGAACACATCAGGGAAATGTGAGCATTGCTACTAGCTCTAAACATTTCACCCCTCTCCTTTGCCCCGGCCCTTTCCAGCTGTTCACAAACATGACAGTTGTGGTTATGTGAGCAAGTGGGGGCAGGGGGACCAAATACTCTCCTTTGCATGTAGGCACTTATAAGGGAATTTCCTGCCCAATACCACGACTATTCAGGCAGTGTGCATTCCCTCCAACCAGAATCTAGTGGCAGACTCCGACTGTCACACGAATGGATGCTTCACAGGATGTGTTCTTGGACCGAGTCCACCAATGGGGTATTCCTCAAAACAGATTTGCCTCCCCCCATGAACAGACAACTTACATTCTGTGCCAGTGTCACAAGTCCTCTGGTTTGGAAAGTAGACACCCTCTCCTCTTCTTGGAAGGGTATGTTTCTGTATGCATTCCTTCCATTCCCTTTAATACCACAAGGTCCTGCTCAAGATTTGACAGGACCAACCAAAAACCTTGCTGGTGACTCCCTTTTGGCAAAGAGAGCACTGGTTCCCTCTCCTTCTGCATTTAGCCAAGGGCCATCACCACAAGTTATCCATAGTGTGGATCTTCTCCCACAGAGCCAAGGATCCCTGATGCATCCACACCTGTTAATGCGACAGCTGACACTGTGGGCGATAGGTGTCTGAAAGGAATTAGAATCCTATTCTCAGGACAAGGTGCTCAGGGTTTTGTAGGGGGCCAGAAAAGCCAATACTAGAAAGTTTTACATTTCCAAGTAGAAAAGATTATTCAATCTGGTGTCTCTATGAATCAAGACCCAATGACAGTGGGAATCCCAGTGGTAGTCTTACTAGTGTGACTTGCTCTCTGCTGGGTTGGCTTATTCTTTCAAATCACCCACAGTTATTTCTGCTTGGCTGCCTCCATCTCCCAGTCTAGCATTCCGACCAGAAGTGAAAATTCCATAAGGGTGTCCTTCATGTTAGGCCTCCCAGAAAATCTGTTCCTCCTCCTTGGGACCTTAATTTCCTTCTACTTAAACAAAAAAAAAAAAAAAGGTGACCATAGCCCCTTTTTAGCCCACATCTTTGGCCTCCCTTAAACACGGTTGTTCTTGGGAAAACAGTTTTGTTAGTGGCCTTGACTTCAGCCAGAAGGCTGTTGGAGCTACAAGTCTTTATGGCTGTACCCTCCCCCCCCCTTCTTGGTCTTTCACAAGGACAGGGTATCCTTTACAACAAATCCTTTTATGCCAAAAGTGGTTAATCCTTTACTCTTAACTAGTCCATTCAAGTACCTACCTTCTTCCCATCACCCCAAAACCACAGTGAGAAGGTACTGTACTCCTTAGATTACACAGACAATTTAGATTTTACCTAGACAAAACTAAAGCTTTCAGGAAATCTGATCAGCTATTTGTGAATTCATCCCAGGGTTCTGGGTTTACCAGTTTCCAAGAAGACTGGTTTCTTCTTGGACTTCCAAAAAAGAATATTTGCCCTTGTTACACAATCCATGTAAAGAGCCTCTCCACCAGTAAGGCCCACTCTACCAGGGCTATGGCTTCCTCCAAGGCATTCTTCAAGGGCTTAGATAACAGTCTTGAAGCAGCCAACGGGTCTTCTATTCTTACCTTTACCAAACATTACAAACTGGATAGCATCTCCAGATCCAGATTTGCTAAAGCCATTTTAGACAGCTTTGAAAACTCCACTGCTCCATCCTCCTCCCTTCTTGAGCTTTGGCACTTCACCTCAGGTTAAGAATACCACAGCAAGTGAATAGAAGGACACAGAATAGTTCTGTAAAATCTCACCATAACCATAGATATCTTGCTCTTCACTGCTGCAGTATTCTATCCCACCCTCCTTCCCCCCACTCTATTGTTTTGCTTGGATGTACCGACCACCCATATCCTTAGTTTGGCATTCCTCCTGGGCATTCAGTTCTGAGAATGGTATGTCACTTTTATGGCCTACATCCAACTCTAACCTATGCGAGAAGTCCCACATACCCTACAGTACACAAGACGTTTGTATACTGGAAGACATCAGGTGCCTTCAGGTGGGTGATCCCTCAGGTTAAGAATACTGTAGCAGTGAAGAGAACAACATCTATGGTTGCAGCAAGAGTTTACACAACTGTTCTTCCCATTCCCATATAGTTAAGTGCCTCGACCTGGCCATGTATATTAAAAGCAACAAGAGGAATAAAAAGTCACTTGTGATCTAGCAGCTTAAAGAACCTTTACAAGACAAAAAATGGAGAACAGATGAGGGAAAAAAAATTACATCTATTGTGTGGTTTAAGATTGCATCAAGAACATCAGTGAAGCTGCAATTATTACCTAGGATAGCAAGATACCATAAATTTGAGTTTCTGAAACCAAGGACAAGTTCATCTTTAGTTACACTAAGAAGCTAAGAAACATCCAGCAGTGTTCGGAACTTCCAAACTGGCAACAACCATGCAGACCAAGTAGACATTTCAGAAATCCTGTACACCACCTACTATCACAAAGCAGTACATAATGAAGGTGCACTCCAACCATACTGTTTAACTGTCCAAATATTGCCTCGTTATTGGTCTGTTCTTCAGAAAACCTGGGGTTTTCCAATGCATTACCAAGAACTGAAGTCATATAAATGAGACACTTGTTTTGTTAGTATGCATTTTCTGAAGTCTTATGAAGCCTGAAAATCATTTAGTCTAGCAACTTTCTACGCTAAACAATATTCAAACCATGTCCCTAATTGTGTATTTTTCCCCACCCCCAAATCATTTTTGGTTTTGTCCAGATTTCTTGTGCTAAGAGGTTGACAGGC
Organism: Protopterus annectens; assembly: GCF_019279795.1. Classification (NCBI taxonomy): domain Eukaryota; kingdom Metazoa; phylum Chordata; order Ceratodontiformes; family Protopteridae; genus Protopterus; species Protopterus annectens. The sequence goes on along the minus strand of NC_056748.1, from coordinate 813,762,077 downwards.
AAGTCAACAACACCAAAAATAGCACTTCCACAGAGCCTGATAATTCGGCTGCTTAATAAAAGTGCCCTTGTGGAATCCCTCAAACTGCTTAACTTTAGTTTAGCTACAGGCCATATCCCCAAAATATGGTGAACTGCAGTGAGGATACTTCTACCAAAGGACAGTCCCCACCATGGGGTGGGAAACTATACACCCATTATTCTGACTAGTATTATTTACAAGGCCAAAACATCATACCCAACCTCAAACTACGATACCAAATACCTTAATCCAGATATACGCTCACCAGTGCAATTTTGTCAAAGAAAGGTCTTGTCTAATCAATTTAACTTCTTCTAGAAGGCCAAATACAAGACTTATATTGCTGTCACAGCTTATTTGGTTCTGGTCAAAGCATTCTATACTACAACTTTTGACATTGTTAGCCAAGTGCCTTAAAAAGTAAAGCCAAAGGGGAGAAGTGGCTAACCAACTGACAAAGATAAAAAACATAGTTAATGTGCCAAGAAACTCCTCACAAAGTATGAGTGTAACTAGACACATGCTCTAGGGCTTGGTATGGAGACTTCTGCTTTTCAGCATTTGTTTCTCCGCTCTCCAGACCAGGAATCGTAGCTTTTGGTTACTCAGTTTGCAGATAACCAATCTCATTGGTGACATAGTGAGATAAAACCGTAAGGCCCCATTTATTAAAGTTTAATTAGCAGCATACACGCTCAATGAGGACGAGACTGACTACCACGAGAAGTGTGTGAACATGACAGGCTTCCTTCTGCAATCACTAGAAGGGGGTAAAGCTTGGGGGGGGGGGATGACAGGCTGGGGGAGCTGATTGCCTTAGAAGCCCTAGGGTGGTTACACATATGCATAACCAGTCCTTATGGCCAGCCTGACACTGGTGACCACACGTTTGGGAGGGACTGTGTGTGTGTGTGTTTTAAGCCCCAACACAAGGCTGCAAGCACACAGACGCTCCCAGCCAGGGAATACTATGGATACAATCTACCAGTAGCACTACAACTAGAGGTAGTAGTACAGTGGTTGGGATCTAGAGCAATAACAGCAGTACCAGTAGCTGAGGATCAAGACCTGCAACCTGGACCAAAAACTAAAAGTTTGCAACCGAATGAAACTGAGCTTTATTACCATCTATTCCTCAGTTACTCATTCATTAGAGCAGGAGCCAACTACTGTAATAAGTGGTTAAAAAAAAAAAAAAAAAGGGGGCAAAGATTAAATACAAGAGAAGAACAGCGCTGTCATATTTGGTAAACTCTGTTTAGACATACAACATAGCCAATACACCCTCCCAAAATTATTACACAGTCAAAAATCTTGGAACCTCTATCATTTAATTCCTTCTTACTCAACCACCATATAGCAAACAAAAAAAAATCTGAAAAACCTATTTAGCATTGCCACTATCTTTTTGCTCTTTCCCAACAGCTGTCAAGCCACTTCTGCTAGCCCTGTACCTCCACATGTTAAATCCCATCACAATAACTGTCCATTGTTCTTTTCCTTGGTAGGGTCTTCTTTCTGGAGGAAGTCCTGCTCAGAGAACAGCCTCCTTTTCATACATGTTCCAAAGGATAGTTTGTCGCTAGGCACAGGTGAGATGGGCCCAGAAGGCATCCATTCAATGAGGTGCTTTTCTGATAGCCTAATTCCCCCCTTCTTGTCCCAGTGCTGACAGCATAGCTGTCAACTAAAACAGACAGCACCAAGAACGTGTCCCACCCACAGCTGCTGAGAAGATATGCCTACCCAGCTCCTTCTACCACTAATCATGTAGCAATACTTTAAAGTCCCATGCACCAGTCAAGACACAGTCACGAGCAGCACCAACCCTCCCCAGAACAGACACACCCATTCTCCCGGTCAGTCCATCAAGTAACCAAGCCGCTACTTGAACTGGGTCATCAGGGCAGTAGTCGGGAGTATTATCCTTTTATGCCACAGAAGCAGTCAGTAGCACAATATCTAAAGCCATAATATCCATATCAAAATAAGGCATCATCTGAACAGCACCAACACTAGATAAACCAGTTATTGAGAATAATGCCCACTTTGAGAGGAGTCTTTCTACACTTTACAAAAGTGGAAAAGCCCCAGAAGTTCTTAACCAAGAATATTTTTTGCCTAAAGTCCCTAAGCTATCAGGAAAGGCTTGAAGCGTTAGCCCAGTAGCCCATTTCTTACAGACTTTTGCGGAATTATCTATGAAATATACTTAAATGTCATCAGGGATCCCATCCTTCTTAATCTCCTGTACCTACACAAATCAGATAACTCCACTAATACAAGAACTAGGGACTTTAATGTCCACCAACACAAAATAAGTTGGAGACTTCTCTAGAAAAGAATTCCTTTGCAAGTTAAACAAAACTGTCACCATAACATCCTTCAAATTAAACCTAAATGATTGGGATGGTTACCTATAAGCTTACTCCAGGAGTAACCGCCTTTGCCTTTCTCGAAAAGAGGCCGTGCATTTACTTTGATCCTACGAACTCAGGACATATATACCAGACTTCAAACATAAAAATAATTTCTAAAAAGTATAATCCGGGTGTTTTTTGTTTTTTTTTTTTTTTTTTTAAAAAACAGCCAACTTTTGAGCTCTTGTATTGGTTACTATAGACCACAAATCAATACAAACAAAAAAATATACAGCAAATGTTTGCAATTTAAAAAAAAATGCATATATTTATTTATTTATTTTTTTTACTAATGCTGTTACTGAGTTAGACACCCAACACTACAGTGAATGCACACTTGAAGTGCAGTCACTACAACTCCCACACTACTTTGCTCCTGCAAACTTGTACTATGCAAAAATAAAAGACATCCCAGAAATAAAAAGTTTTGTTAAGTATACCTCATTATGAGAAGCATTACTCCTTCTGAGTCATCATAACAAGCCCCAAAAGTACTTCCTAGTTACAATGTTACGGAGATTTTTTTATCTTAAATAAATAACTAAAATAAAATGCTTACAGATCTTGCGAGCTTCACAGCTAATGTTGTTAGTAAGTGTTCCACATTTTAATTTTCTCCGTATTATAAAAAAAGAAATGTTCTAAAGTTTGGATTTCAGAGATTAAGAGCAAGAACAACACCAAGCGCACAGTTACCAGTTTCAGAGACTCAGCATTACTTCTTGCGAGGAGTACTAACTACTGGCCAATATAAAATGACTACATTCCATTCATATAACTAACAAAGACAAGCAGACCTTTAAAAAAATGAGATCAATAATACAGTTATCCAGAAATTGTAAGCACTTGACCTCTATTTATACTTCACTCCTGCAAGAACCATTTCCCTACCTCCATCCCAAGGCTTTGTGGCCTAGGTCCAGACAAAAACCTTAAAAACTAATTTATAAAATGAGACGTAGTTAAAATACTATAAGTCGATCAAATTAACGCTTCTAATGCGTTCACTCTTCAAATAATCAACCCAGATTAACACTAAATACAGCAAAGAAATTCAAGTTTATCAACAAACTAAGGTCAACATATAAATATAATAAACACTCACCAAAAATCTTCTACACCATTTTGTTACCATACAAAAATAACATAAAAACTTAATAATCCACATATACCTCACCTGTGGAGACCAATGTTAATATAATATGCCCTTCGCTGTCTAATGAGAAGTAATGCTTTACACAATGTTATAGTGAAGAAGAAAGAAGGCACTAGCCAACCCATCCTGAAATGATCATATCAATTGGCTGAATAAACCGCCTATCAAGAAAACGTCTCATCAATTTGTACAGCTTTAGTGTCAATCTTGGGGGCACGGCTAATTTAGAGGAAGTAAATTTTATGGGCGGGTATTGCAAAGATTGCTACCGGGATCTCGAAACACAGATAAACATGTGAGTAGTTTACAGTCAGTTTGTGTTTTGCATAGTAGTTTTTTGTTTTAGTAAATATATATCTATTTTTTTTTTAGTTCATGACGTTTTGTCTAGAGTTTGAAGCTACTAGTGGATTTAACTGTATGTTTTATAATTGTTGAAGAACTGGAAATAAGTTTTGTGGTGAAAAGTGGGGCTAGAGTTCTTTGCAATGCTTATAACTTTTGTAACCGTATCTTGAAACGCATTTTATTAATATATTTTATTCTGTTGCCATTTGTATGTATCCTTATTTGAGTGTGGTGGAGTTGTAGCTTAGTGTGTGTGTGTGTGTGTGTGTGTGTGTGTGTGTGTGTGTGTGTGTGTGTCTGAGGTTGTTCATAGCGTTTGCAGTTCTGTTTTGCAAGGCGATAACGATTACTTGCCACTTGTGCTTTTAGTTAGTTTTCCTGTGCTGTTTTGCTTGTTAAAGTGTGACACAGTTTCTATTTAATGAATCTCTGATGTACATGAAGCATTTTATTTCCAGTTGATATTATTAAATGATGACAAATTTTACGTGTGGATCTGCTTTTTTTTTTTTGGGGGGGGGGGGGTGATATCAGAAGTACAGCAAACTTAAACGTTATGGAGCGTTTATTTAAAGAGCTCTGACGCTTTAGTTGTACGGACTCTCTCTTTTTATGGTGTTTGTTTAGTAAAGTGAGATGTGATGTGCGTTTTGGGGTGATTAAAAGCTAGTGAATTATGGCTGCTATAGTTATTCTGTCTTTATTTGCTGTTTGGTTATTCTGTGGGTGCACCTCTAGTAGAACTTGCTGGGGAGTGTTTTGTTTTTTAGGGATTCAATTCTGGCTTTATGATTTTCTCACTGGGAGATTATTTGTACAGTAGCTTGTACTGCTATTAATTTTTTATAGGGTGGTGTGTTTTCAAGTATATTTTCCTATTTGGACACTTGTTGTATTTGGTTCAAGACCCTCTAGATTCTGAAGAAAGACCTATGTTGTTGGGGCAACCGAGCAGACATTCTTTCTGACTTGTTTGTATTCCTTTTAACTTCTTACTGCAAGAAATCTGGATAAAGTCTCAATTAATTGGGGGTGGCAAAGGCCGAAAAAATAGACATATTTTAAGCATTGCTCTTGTAAAACTAAAAAAGTAGTTAGAATAATAGGTTATGTTGCTGTACAGTTTTTTGATGGATATAAGGTCTGAAGCTTAAATGTATCCTTGGTAACCTTAGTCATTGGTTGTTACTAGCTAATGACAGCTAAGGCCCTTACAAGCTTATCCACACACTCAAAACCATTTGGGTCCCAGAATCGTATGGGTGTTTGAGGAGGGCATGTTAGTAGGGGAGTGACTAAGGATTTGTAAGGAAATGATGGATGCAACTTTTTTTTTTTCTTATTGACGGCTTGTGTCCATAAAGAACATGAAAGGGCCAGATTGGGGGAGGGGTAAATTTATGATTTCACATCCAGTTGTCAAGGTTTCATTTTATGGTGGTCAGGGATGCTCTGTTTGTTTTCACGTGGATGGGGAGCTTATTCCATAGTGTGGAGATCCTTTGGGACACAAACCTGTTCCTGCAGCACATTCTGTTAGTCACGAGTTATGTTCAGATCCCTGGATGTAATATTTCTGGTGCTGTTTGTTTTTTAGATATGCAATTAATGCATCATTACTCGGTCTGGATAAGCTCTGTAAACCAGGCAAAGTTCCCTTCTCAGCAGCCTGTTGGAGACTGAATACATGGATGGAGAGTTTAGGTGTTAAGTATAGGACGAGGTATTCATGTCCTGAAGTATCTTGTTGAGATGCCTTTGTAGGTTTCCAAGTTTTGCAACTGTTTGCTTGGATACATGCCAGAAGAGGCATTGTATTTAGTGACAGATCAGATGAAGGCCAAGTAGAGTGGTGCTCTAACTTACTTTGACTTTAATGCAATGCCATACCATACCTGTAAGTTGGGTGATATAGAATTATTTTCTTACTATACTAGCTACATGTTGATCAAAGGCCAAATTGTTGTCTACATAGATTCATAGATTAGTACTAGGCTATCTGCCTTTGTGGGCCATTTTAAGCCTAGCCAATTACCCCATTTGAGAATCAAACCCTGCACCTTTGGTTTATAAGGCAAACACCTTAACCATTATGCCAACCTCCCACCCCAGGTGTGTTCTCAGATCTCTTACTGCTGTTTTATTGAGGAGTAATTAACTTGGGTCAACAGTTTCCCAAAGGGCAACGTAATGAAATATATATTTTTTTTTTTTTTTTTTTTTTTTTTTTTTTTTTAGCATTGAGTTTTAGGGTATGGTTTTGGCACAGTCATTGTCTGTGTTAAACCTTCTCAAGCTGTCTGTGTCTTGAGGAATGTATAATGTCTCTTATTTTTACAGTCCTCTGTGAACTTAGTGAGACAGAGGCCTTTAACATTAGCCTTAACTTCCAAGAAGTGGATGCCAAACGGGAGCAGGCCCAGCATGGAGCCTTGGGGTACTCTACTAGTGACCGGTCTCTTGGTGGAGGTGGTCTTGCTGATCCTGACTTCTTGGTTCCTATCTGTGAGCCAGCCAAGAATCCAGCAAATTATTTAGGGATTAATGCCTTGCTCAGAGAGTTTGTCCACAGTACCCAAGGGAAGTATTGTATCAAATGTCTTGGCCAGGTCAAGATAAGCAGTATATGCTGTTTTACCCTCGTCCATTGCTTTGGTGACCTAACCAGGTTAGGTAGGCATGCCCTTCCCTTAAAGCTGAACTAGGATGGGTTCAGTGTTTGCAGGTTGCCAGTGTTATTGTTTATTTCCATTAAAATGTGTTCCATGGCTTTGTATATTAGACTTGTTAGTTTGAGTCTGTAGTTCTCTGGTTGATGGTGTGCCCATATAGAGGGGAATGATTGTTGCAGTCCTCCATTCATTTGGAAAAATAGCCTGTTTCAGAGCTGTAGTTTGTGTGTCTCAAGTGGTACTGATGGGTCTTATTTTAGATTGTTGAGGAGGTAACCAGGAACATTGCCAGGAAACCAGGAACATTGCCAGGACCCATGGAGGCACTGTTCTTGACTTTGGCAAGTGCCGCCAGCACCTAGTCCCTGGTAGTAGTTGAGAGAATTATGTTGGGGGGGGGGGGCAGGTAGTGAAGTCTGAGCGACTTATCAGCCAGTAGATTTGCTATGTCACCTTGATCGGTGAAGGTAGTACCATTCACCACCAGTTCAGCACACTACTGTGGGTTTCCTTTCAGGTTCTGGACATAGCTAAAGAAGGCCCTGATTGTCCTTGCTCTGTGATGCTATCCAGACCTCATAGTTTGCTTTGCTGGACTTGTACAACTAAGCAGAAAACTAAAAGGTCTAAGAGAGTACTTGTCTGTGAGACATTTGTTCTTCCCGATTTTGGCCACGTTTTTTGTTTATGCTACTTTTAGATGAAAATTCCACCAGTGGGGTTTGTTTATAGCGTTTGCTTTGGGTTTATTTCTGGTAGATATGGCTGCGGGTTTGCAGCCACTCGCACGTTTATATAGAGACTGTGAATAATTCTGCATAGGTAGCTGTGGTTTGGGGTTTAAGGGGAGCCTTGAATTTAGAATGGTTCCCAACTCCTAGTGTAGTTAGATTTTCTGGGTTGATTTTTTACTTCTAAAGAGACAGCTTTGTGATCTGACTTTATTAGTGAAGATGTGACATGCAGGGAGGGTGCAACACACTGCCATGTTGGTCAGTATTATATCCAGTATGTTTGATTCCCTGGTTGGAGCGTGCACTGTTCTGTTCCAGGGTGTTTGTGTTACTAAAGTCCAGGAAGTGTTGTGACAGTGTGTGTTTCCCAGTCTACAGAGGGCTGGTTAGTATCACCCATGAATAGAGTGATTGGATGCTGTGTGCCTCTAGTAGGTTTAGGTAAGAGTTGAGACTCTAGGGTTATTTATGGTGACCTGTAGCTAGCCGTGAAATGGTGAGGGACCTTCTCTATGGTGACATGCATGTAGAGAAGTTCCGTGGTATCATCCTGTTTAACCAAACTGGAGGTATGATTGTTGCAAACGTAGGTTGAGACACCACCAACTTTGAATCCAAACATGGATATTCCTTTACATGTTATGTCGGTTATATCATTTCTATATTTGTAACAATCGTTTTTTGTTATTATATTAGGTTTTAGCATACTGAATGTTTTTACGGAGTGGCGCTTTGCATTTCATTTTTTAGTCTGTAGTATATACTCTAATCTATAGCTCAGTCTGTGATTAGATGGGACTGTGTACAAGTCCCATTTATTTATTTATCTATTTGTCTGGGACATTTATGTATTTTGGATACTGGCTATTTTTTGACTGCCAGACTGTAATTATGGTCATGGATTCCATCATCTCTGTGACTGTATTATATTTTTTGCCATGGTTAACATTGCAGCATTTTGCTGCGCTAAGCGTATTGCTTGGTTAGTTGCTACAATGTGATGTTTCCCGTTCCCGGACATATAATTCATTAAGGCGCAAATATAAATACATCTGACTGTAGGTTTGTTTTAACAGCGAACGCTGTCTGCAGAAGGCCTTTAGCTAATATGTTGAGATGAATTAATCTTTTACTGCTACATTTAAGACTATGCAAATGTCAATGATTTAATTGTTTTGTAACAAATATTTATATTAGAACGTAATAAATTGTTATGGAAATATGTCTTTAGAAATGAGCTAGGATCGTTTAACAGAAGTTCAATAGAAGTCATATCCTGGATTGCTGCCTTTTTCTAAATATGGGCACTGCTTCCTGAACTGATTTACTGAGGCGCAATGCCGATATCTTGAATAATTTTATGTATTTTATCAATTAATGTGATATTCACAGAATGGAGAAGGTTCAATGATGTGTTTTAAATGAAATACACAATAGGTTCTCTGTGTTGTTTCTAAACATAATATTAGGTAGTTGAGAATAGCATTAGTACTTTATTTATTCAAGTTTTACTATTGCTAATGAGTTCATATTTTGTTAATTGATTATAATTAGTGTGATTAATTGGTTAATTATGACAAAGGGCCTCTATAAAAGACAATGGAAGTCTTTGCATGATTGTAACCTGATGAAGCACAATTTGTTTGTGTGAAAGCGCTCGTTCCTGTTCTACTTTTTATAATAAATGCTACTTGGATTATATCGTGGTGGTTTCAAGCAATTTTTTCACCACTATTATATCCAGTATGTTTGATTCCCTGGTTGGAGCGTGCACTGTTCTGTTCCAGGGTAGTTTGTGTTACTAAAGTCCAGGAAGTGTTGTGACAGTGTGTGTTTCCCAGTCTACAGAGGGCTGGTTAGTATCACCCATGAATAGAGTGATTGGATGCTGTGTGCCTCTAGTAGGTTTAGGTAAGAGTTGAGACTCTAGGGTTATTTATGGTGACCTGTAGCTAGCCGTGAAATGGTGAGGGACCTTCTCTATGGTGACATGCATGTAGAGAAGTTCCGTGGTATCATCCTGTTTAACCAAACTGGAGGTATGATTGTTGCAAACGTAGGTTGAGACACCACCAACTTTGACTCCAATCTTTGCTGCTTTTGGTCTAAATGTGTGGAAGGCACTGTAGCCTTGCACAGCTGGAGTACTTTCTTCTGCTTCAAACTAAGCCACGGCACAGATGTCTACAATCTTCAGAGTGAGATGGGCTTGAAGGGTGTGGAGTTTTGAGCACTCTTGAGTCAACAGTAATTTGCAAAAAAAAAAAAAAAAAAGACAAATTTTATGTTTAACAGACTGGAAATCTGGACAGTTAAGGTGTATACTTCTTTAGTGGAACTAAGATAAAGTTGACTGCCCTTAGTCCAGGAGCTGAGTTCTTAAATTATGGGTAATTTTGTTTGCACCCTCTCAAATACAGGGGGAATTTTATTGCTTTGCATCATTTTAAGTGTTTGTTATCTGCTAGAATTTTTGGTGTAATGGCTTGCCCAAAGGACTCTGAGCACAGAGTCTTCATTGTGTTAATGTTCAAGCTTTTTTTTTTTTTTTTTTTTTTTTTATTAAACATATTGATGTAGTACCTCTCTTATTTGTGAGCCATAAGTTTTGCAGCTGCGCAAGCTTTTGTGTTAGCATGAGCCTTTTGTCAGAAGTGTAATGTTTAACTGACAGTAACTAGTTGGATTATAAAACAATGGGGTGTATATCACATCATCAAACTTGTATAAGTTCGAATGATGTAATATTGAACCCAAAAATCTGAAACTGCACAATAACGAGCACACAGAACAGCAGTTTTTTTCTCAGGGGAAAAAATAGCTAGCTGTTTCCTAACAAAAAAAAAAAAAAAAAAAAAAAAAAGTTTAAGCTAAAGTGGGGGGGCTGTCACCCACCCCCCCCTTACTTAAATATACAAACTCTGAGATTGTACCACAGTTTAGGAAATAGCAAAGCCCCGAAAACGGCCCACCATATGTGCCTTGGCTTTGCTATTTTTGCTTTTCGGACTTTTGGGTTTGATATTACATCATTTGAACTTGTACAAGTTCGATGTGATATAGACCCTAAAAAATGAATAATGTTTGCAGTGAACATGTCAATATGGTTCGTATGCATTTACATGAATGTATGAGTCAATATGGCTTGTATGCATGTACATGAATGTATGATTGCCTATGTTGTAAGAGATGTTTAAAATAAATGTTTTATTAAGTTATGAAACAAGGACAAGGAAAACATGTATTTTCCCCTTCCTAGACACAAATGGGCATTTAAAAGCACTGCAGCCAATATGAAAATTAAACTTCTGACAAATGCTCTTGCTAACACGAGCATAAGCTGCAAAACCTATTGCTGACAAATAGGTACTACATCAACTTTGTGTTCCAATTTTTTTATATATTTTCTAAAAATCCTATTTCCAGTTGTTTTATTTCGGTTACTGTAATGACTACTTCTAGTACCCTTGGTTTAGACTTTCATTTCCATTTCCTAGTAATTGCGTTTAGTTTTTTTTTTTTTCTTTCCTAAGCCACTTTCTCTGCTGGGCATCAACTTACTTCGACCAAGAAACAATAGTACTTGGAGACTTCAACCTAGACTGATTTACCTACTCCTGTGATAAACCCTCCAACTTCATCAACCTCTACAACTTCTCGCAAGCCATTAACTCTCCCACTCATGTTAGTAAACGGTCAATACGGACTTGATTCTAACAAGCCCAACATATGTTGCCAAGCAGCTGCCTTCTGGACACACTTAGTGACCATTCCCTATCCTTTCTTTTCAGGAAACTGGTCCACACACCTAACAATGTCATATTCAGAAACATCCATAGCAAAAAAGTGTCTCCTCACTATATTTAATTCACTGCTATACCAGTGTGATTGGTCACCACTAAATTTCCTCCAGTTAGACCTCGCTGTACAATACTTTGACAGTACATTCCTCAAGATATTAAATAACCTAGTTCCTGTAAGGAAGATCCGCACCAAAACCAAACCATTACCTTGGCTAGCAAAAGATACTAAACTACTACTTAAAGGGATAGGGCCTGGTCCCTTTACCAAATGTCCAAAAACATAGATAACCTCACCGCATATCAACAACTAAGAAATCAAGCCAAGAAACCAGTCGACAATGACAAAACAATATATTTCCAAACATGCTGACAAACACCAGAACGACCCCCCCCCAAAAAAAATTTTGGCAAAGTATTATCACCTAAATCCTGGAAAACCCTCAACCCCAGCAGCATCTACCAAAAATACCCAAGTGCATAGCCTCACAATTCAGTATTCACTCTATCAATTCATTAACCTCCCTCATAGACCATTAACCTCCCTCATAGACCATAATGCTAACTCTTCCCTAATACTACCCACCTCAACTGTATTTAATCCTAATGCATTCTTTTTTTTAAGCCCATGCATACTAGTTACGTAAAAAAAAAAAGCTTCTAACTGAATTAAAACTGTGTACCCTTGCAGCCAATCAACTCCCCAGTGAATTTCTAAAACTGGCTGCTACTTCCATCCCCTGTCCTGTATCTTTATTAATTGATCCTCTCCATCTCTGAATAGTATGTGTAACTCTCCTGGAAAGCATAACATGCCATCCCCCTACACAAAGGTGGCCCCGCCACAGACTTCTCTAACTACTGACCTATTGCCACCCCCCCCCCAGCTAAAATATTAGAAAAATGCATTCATCAACTCCTTGACCATTTTCTTTAACCTCTTTGATCCAATTCTCAACACCTCTTCAATGTACTAATACTGAATATTAACTTAACTGGAAGTTTTGACTCTGTTTTTTCAGTTAGTTCCCCACCCACCTTCCCTGTTTCTGTTTTTGTATTAATCTTGGTGGCTTTGAAACTGCCGCCCCTCTTGTCAATTTGTGTTTGGATACTCCTTCTGGGCCCATCTTATTTGCTTACTCAACTGAATGCAGTGAGATCATATTCTGATTTCAGGCACTCCTACTTTGTACAAAGAGAGCATCTGGGAAAGAAAAAAAAAAAAATAAGCTTATTTCCTGCCTTTGCTGTAAGTGGTCTAGACTGCTTGTAGGCTTCTGAGCCCCTAAGCCTTTCTGTGTTGGAGGGAAGCCTTCTAGCTTAATTTTGTTTAATAGAACTAGCCAGTTTTCTAGTTTCAGCACTCAAATCTGTTTTTTTGAACTCAGCACTTGTTCAGAACTCGTAAGCACTAAATAAGCTGCAAATTACTACAGCACTTAACTTTCCTCACTTGTCTAGAAGAAAGCAGTTTTTAGTACTTGATAAATAAGCACCTATCCAGGCATGTCTAAGGGTCAGCTCCCGGTGATTTCTCCTGTCTACCTGATGAATCTGGGCATCTTGGGGCAATGCAGCAATTGCCTCATGTACACAGACAACCTTCTCCTCCTACCACCCAACACTACAACCTGCGAGCGATACACTTGTATAACCAAACTGGAAACAAAGCTTTCTTCACCCAAGACTGGACTAGACAGTCAGGAGAAGGTAAACGCTTGCACCACACCACACTCATCACATAGTCCCTCAAAACCTACACCACCAAAACACACACACAGAAACAAAAAACACACACCTACATTTGTGGAGGCTGTCAATAAAAACCTGGCCAAGCATCAGTAACCTCCAAAGCAGAAACGCAAGTAAACACCCCCCCCCCCAACACAACCCAAATTACTCGTCCACAAACTGTGTGCCACTCAACCACAGCCCATAAGGCATAACAACGTACCCAACACTCTAGTCATAGGTGACTCTATAGTCGGGCACACTGATGTTCCACTCACCAGGCTAAACAAGGAGAAAGTTACTGTTGGGTGCCAGGACCCGCCACATAACTCACACACTCGGGTCACTCCACAATAAGTACAAATATGACACTGTTATTGTCCATGTTGGTGTGAATGACCTGAGACTTACCTCCCTGGACTGCATGAAAAGAGACATGGAGGAGCTCTTCGATCTTGTAGCCCAGGCAGGTATGACCCTAGCCCTGAGTAGCATCCTGTCATCATCCAGAATGATACCACAGTACAAGGAAAAAATGATTGACTTCAACAATTGGCTAAGCTTCTGGTGTCAAGGGGATCCAGTATTTGTCTACCTGGGACAACATGATCAACGGACCACGATGCTTTGCCATTGATGGCCTGCACCTGTCGCCCTTGGGATTCCGGATACTGGCTAAGGCTCTTGCCACCTCTATAGTGCCTTTTTTAGGCAAGGTTCAAATGACAAATTCACCACCGTAACAGGTACAAGCAAGCAAAATCTGAGGGTAATGCTACTCAGTGCTAGAAGTGTAAACCTCAAAATGCACTCACTTGAGGCACTCCTTAAAATGGAGAACATCGACATCTGTGCAGTGACAGAGACCTGGTTCAAAGCTCCAGAGAGCACCCCTGCATTACCAGGCTATAATTCATACCACACCTTTCAGCCACCTAACCTGGAACGAAGCACTAAAGGTGGAGGTGTTTCCATATTCATTAAGGATATCCACACCTCCAGGCTAGTTGCACAGCATAATGCATCTGAGATTATCCAAGTGCAACTAACTCTGGGCAAACCCGCAATCCAAATTGTAGCTTGCTATAGGACCCCCCGCCCCCCACCATGCCCCAGGATTCCCACTCCTCTTTTCTTGATACACTGGAAAGTATTAGGGTACAACCCAACACCCTAATAATGAGCGATTTCAACTATCCCACCATTAACTGGGAAAACTAATTGTGTACCAAATATTTTGCTCAATGTTTTCTGGAATTCATAAATTTCAACGGCTTGGATCAACTTATTCACACCCCCACCAGGGGCAGCAATATCCTAGACCTGGTCATTACCAACATGGGCAACGGGTGTTCCACACCAGAGGTCATTTTCTTGTTGGTCAGATCCGACCACAAGCTAATCACCCTAGACATCCACATCCTGCTCCCACCCCCCAATTGGGGAAACCACCATAAAAAAACTTCTCCAAAGCCAACTTCATACTCAAGACAGAAGTGGCAAACTTCATGACACCCATGCAGACGGACAGTAGAGGTACGACTGCTGAATCCTACACAAATGCACTTACATGAGTGCATGGATCATGCTATCCCTAATAGAACCAAGATGCTATCCTCCAACAAAAGGAAGCCAATCTGGTGGTCCTCTGCCATAAACAAACTCTACAACAGAAGAAAGAAACTGTTTAAAAAAAGAGTAAAATCCCATGACTGGAGGGACTCTCTGGTCAACCTCAGTAAGAAGCTGAGATCCCTCATAAAATTCTCCAAAGCTGTTATTGAAACAAAATCGTCACCGATTCTAAAGACAGCCACAAAGCATTCTATAGCTATGTAAGGAATCTCAATTGCAACACTCAGATCTCCTCCGAGTTACAGCACAATGGCACTAAATATACCGAACCAACTGATATTGCCAACATCCTGGCAGATAGGTTCAGTGCTAACTTTACTCCCCTCTCACCCCCTAGAGGGCCCATCTCTATACCGGAAGAATGCAAATTTCCTGTAATCACGGCTGCACAGGTAAAAAAAAACTCTCCAAAGCCAAGAACACAGCATCCATGGGACCTGACAAAATCCCAGGCTGCGTTTTACATGAACTACAGAATGAACTGGCACCCTACGCAAGTACCATGTTCAATCATAGCCTCACCTCAGGCTTTGTGCCCACTGAATGGCACACTGTGACAGTTATCCCACTCCACAAAGGGGGAGCCACGATGGACCCTGGGAACTACCACCCCATTAGCCTGACAAGCCTGGTCTGCAAGGCCATGGAACGTATCATCATGGATCTCATAAAGACATTGGTAATCTCCAAACTCTGGACCCTACCCATTTCAGACTTTTAAAAGGCGGATCATGTCTCTTAAACCTGATTGACTTCTTTGAAGCAGTTACCAAAGCCATAGATGAGGGTAAAGTGGTTCACACAGCTTATCTATATCTCGCCAATGCTTTCGATACCATCCCCCACTCTGGAATTATAGATAAGCTCACTAAACTAGGTATAAATCCCTATGTCACAAGATCGGTTGCCAACTGGGTCACGGACAGAACCCACACTGAAAGTAGCGGACTCCAAATCCAACTTCAGATAAGTGGAGTACCACAGGGTTCAGTCCTGGGTCCTCTCCTGTTTATCTACTTCTCTGAAGTACAGGCTAACGCAGGTCTTTGGCTAACAAAGTTTGCAGATGACTGCAAACTAGGACCCATAATCGAAACTCCTAACAATGTGGACATCCTACAAAAGGGCCTCACTGAGACAGATACCTGGTGTCAAAGCTATGGCCTGAAGCTCAATGCCAAAAAGTGTATTGTCATCCCCTTTGGTAAAAACTCTGTACCCATGAACTACCACATAGCTGGTAGTCTACTTGACGCCGAAAATGTGATGAGATCTTGGGACACAGGTGGACAGTCATCTCTCCTTTGATAATCACATCGCCACAGTGGTCAGGAAATCCTTCTACGTGGCTCACCTCCTCACAAAAGGTTTCTTATCCAGAAAGAGGTAATTGTTCCCCTCTACTCATCACTCATTAGTCCCATTATAGAGTACAACGCCCCTTTTGGTATGTACCTCACAAGACCGCTAGAACCTCTGGAAAGGCCACAAATACCTCGCAAAGAGGATTACTGGCCTCAAACAGATGCCCTATGCCGACAGTCTCAAACTCCAGCTTTACTCAGTCGCATATCGCCTACTCAGAGGCGATCTCTGCCTAACATACAAAGCTATGTCCAACCCAGAGCTT
Organism: Protopterus annectens; assembly: GCF_019279795.1. Taxonomy (NCBI): domain Eukaryota; kingdom Metazoa; phylum Chordata; order Ceratodontiformes; family Protopteridae; genus Protopterus; species Protopterus annectens. The sequence continues at coordinate 813,745,927 of NC_056748.1, read as the reverse complement.
TTGGACATGCTCCACTTAAAGAAATCCCAATCCCTCCAAGCTACACACTCTAGGGACCTAAACCTTGTCACCACAATAAGCAGAACATGCTGGAGGGATAGATTCCTGTCCCAGAGACTTCCCATACTCTGGAACAGGCTACCTGTCTATGTCAAACAGAGCTCCTCATTAGCACTCTTCAAGAAAAATCTTGATAGGATGGGAAATTCACCCCAGGGATCACTTCTGTGGCTCTGCTCGACAGGGGCACAGGAAAATTATTTTCTTGGGTGACTAAAGACAGGGTACATTTTTGGCTAGGCTTATATAGGCCCTAGGGCTAATAGCTTAGTATCTACCTATGCACTTATCAGTTTCACTAACATTGTAAACCTCCTCAAAATGAAGGCCAACTTGTCTCCTCAATTATCCTGTATGTCCAAAGGTTTCTATACGGTATCCCACCAAATTCTTACAAACTAGCAACATATAACCTCAGTAAAACATCCTTCACTTGGTTTCACAGCTATCTTTCTAATAGAAGTCCTACCATATGGGAAAACAAACTCTTCCACCCTTATACCCATCTCTGTTGGGGTCCCCCAAAGCTCCATCCTTGGAGCTCTTAATCATATTTACCAATATCCTTAGTACTTCACTCATCTAGCCTCTATCATTCAATGCACAGATGATGCCACTTATCTGCTCAGTCCCTCACCTCAGGAACTACAAAAAAAAGCACGCACACTTGTCCAAGACCTAGAAGACTACCTCACCAAACATAAACTCATACTCACCCCTACCAAAACTAAGCTAATGGTCTTCTGTAATAAAATAGCTAAAACAACCAATCCCCTCTCTCTATCTACTCTTAGTACAAAAATTGAACCAGTCGATCAAAGTAAGCTTCTATGTCTAAGAATAGACAACTGTCTAAAATTCGACAAACATATAGCACTAACAATTTAAAAAAAATCTACATCAAACTTGGCTTGCTCTTCATAGGGCCTAACCAACAGTGCCTGACTATTCACTGCCAGATCATACCTAGTATCCACCATCCTTTATTGCTCCCAAACTTTACCAACCTGTGCAAGCCTGATTTGAATAGCTTGGAGACCTGCTATAACAAAATTAACCAAGTTTGCCATAAACCAACCTCTTGGATCTTGTCACTGTTCCACACTTCACCAACTTGAGTAGATTGAATTACCCAGCCTACTGTCTGTCATCCAGTTGACTGTTGCCCACAGTAGCTATAAACCCAACAATTGCCCTACACTCACTGACCTAGTTCAATCTAATACAAACATCTGGTCCCTCAGATCATCTGACAATTAATTCTAAAGGTTACTAAATCCCATGACTATGTAGACTCCCTCTATTCTAATAAAATAGCCAAAACCTGAAACTAAGTCATCAAAGAACATCTTGCTAATCACTGGCTGTGCTCCTCCAAAGTTCCACACTAAATTACACCCACTTGATGTCCCTCACTCTAAGTAGATCAACTTTGTAAGTATGCCATCTTTATACTCTGTTAGCAAGTTATTACTTGGTTATGCAAAATAAAACATTTGATTTCTGTTACCATGGTTGGTGTTTCTTGTATATTGTGAACTAGCCTCCTTGTTACTTTAATTCAACTATATCTGTGTTTGTACCATTTATTTAATGCTCTGCTATATTTTTCGCTGCTGTTTTTCTGTTTTATTACTTGTTGGAGCTTTTCTTCCTGGATCTCCACTGCAAACGGGCTCCTGGCCCAGTCTGATACTATGTCTAATTTACATTTATATACCAGGTAGTAAGTCCTTGCTGAGTCTAGGCGGTTCCAATTCTGTATCCTGTCAAAAAAATCGCTTCTTTTGTCATTCCAGTTTGCTCACAAGTATTTCTGAGTAGTCTGCAGGAAATTTTTAAAGTCTGTCGGCTCATTACACTCCCAGAAAATATGTTCCCAATTGCCTCTTTCTTCCTCATTATACTTCCCAACATTTGTATCTACACGAGGAAAAATTCTTGTCTATTTGGGGTATAAAGTACCTATGTTAACACTTCCAAGCAGAGATACTAATTCTTCTAGACTTTGTTGCATATTTGGGAGATGTGCATATATCCCCCCATTGGTTCTTTGTGAATTGCTTATCCAGTCTCTTCCCAATCCTTTATAGTCTCCTCCGATTCTTATCCTGCAATATTCTATATGCGATACTACTTATTCCTTTTGTAATAGCAGTTTCTGTTCTAGATTCTACTAAAAAAAATCTACCAGTGATAGTCTCTTTCTTAGGATACCCCTGCTTCTTTCTCTTTGCCTATAATATATATCAATCCTTGATAGGGAAGGCAATCTCTAATGTGCAGTCCAAATAAATTCTTGGCCTCTTCCTGTTCTGTTACATTTCTCTCTCTGATTATATGCTCCCAATACCTTGGTTCTTTTGCAAGTTTTCCCCAATAAATTCCAGCACTTTCTTGCCAATTGTTTATATCCCTAATTGCAGTCATCCCTATCGGCAAAATTTCCTTTCTCCGTTCCCCTGTTGGCTTAGTTCTTAAAATACTTTATGCTATTTTGTGAGTATAATATTCTGTATGTTTCTTGTTCTCTAAGGATGTGCATCTGTAATCCGAATCTCCTCTTGTTGAGCTTTTCCCCCTTGTTTTGTCATCCCTTTACAATTTGAATTACAGGTTTCTGCTCGTGCTGTGTATAGGAATCTTAACTGTAGTTCTGAAATACCCCTTCAAATTGGATAATCCTAGACTGCCTTGTTTTATTGGAAGAATCTGCTTATCCCACGTGACTCTAGCTGTCTTCCTCCCAGATAAAATCCTTCAGCTGTTTATTAATAGCTTTCCACAACTTCTTCTCTGGTTGATTAAAAATATACCTGACCTGTGTATAAAAATTTCAACTGGTTGTGTTTTGCTATCCATATGAGCTTCCAATTTCTCAGTTTTGCGTAGTCTCTTCCCACATATCCTTAGCTGCCAGACCAGAATCCTTAATCCATACTCGCAAGTGCTTCATTTTATCATGTCCCCATAAATGTGGATATTACTGAATCAATTTGTGTGTGGGTACATAATGAAGATAAAGGCAATAACTGTAAATTAGTTGTGTATCCTGAAAAGATTTGAAACTGCCTCAAAATCTTCCACAACCTTGACTTGTCCTTTTTGTGGTTTTAGCAGATCTAAAATATCATCATTTGCAAATAGAGCCAGTTTTTCTTGACTACCATACCAATTGTATCCTTGAATTTCTGAGTCCCCTTTTATTCTTTGCCAGTGGTTCTAAATAAAAGTTAAATAACAAAGGGGAAAGTGGATAACCTTCCCTGGTTCCTCTGCTCAAGCAGAATCTGAGAGGAACACTCTGATCTCTCGTATATCCTCTTAATCAAGCTTGTAATTTTAGCCGGGAATGCAGATGTTTCCATTGCCCTGCTCCATAAACTTCCAGCTTACTCTATCAAATTCTTTCTCTGCACCAAAACCTGCCAACAACAGTGATATTTTCTTACATTCTGCTTCCCTCTGGGGTCATCAGTGGTCTGTTAATTGTGATACAAGTCCTATCAGTTTTGACATCACTTTTGCCATTCTTTTAGCCACTTTAGACATTAGCACTTTATAATCGTAGTTTAGGATTGAAATGGGCCTTTGTGAAGCTGGATCTAATGGGCGTTTACCCTCTAGGTATTACAGCCATCACTAGGTTTTCCCGCTTATCTTCCAAACTTCCACAGGAATACTATCTAATTTCTGAGGACTTTTCCTGTGGCTTGGTTATACATCACCAATTTTATTTCATCTCCTCCTATCCTGTTAGTAATTGAGCCTCCTCTGCATCTGTCATTTTAGTTTTCCATAAACATTTCCATTTATTTTATTTCTATATTTCTCTGCTTTATGCAGACTTTCATAACGTTTTCGAAATAGATCTAGTATCTCTACAGGATCTTTTGTCTTTCTTATTATATGCTCCCTAAGCTTGGTGAAAAGCCTTTGTACTTTTGACCAAGTTTTATTGTGCTAAAAGCGTTTGTGCTCTGTAGTTATCAAAAATAATAGCAATCTTTCTAAACTCATGCATATTATCAAGGTAATCCCTTTTTTCTGTTTAGGATTCTGCAATTGCTCCTCTTGTCTTGTGAGATTCCCCCTGTTCTGCAGTACATTAAACTTTCAGTCCCTCTAGATAATTCTTGTTACTACTTGACCACCCCCCCCCTCTTTTTTTTTATTTTTTTATTTTTTTTTTTTTTTACACTCCACTTTAATTTTATGCCAATCCCTAGCTATATTCAGAAGAAGTTTCTATCTTCTCTAATAACTCCCAAATAACTTCTACCTGTTCCTTAAAATCCTGTCTTCAGCAGATAGGTGGAAAAGCATCACTTGTTTCCTTTTTATTTTAGTTATTGGCGCCTGATGTGAAGTAGTTATTGGATGCGTATCAAAACTTTCAATTAAATGCACATGTTTCTGTGAAATGTATGTTCTGTCTGCTGTAGACTAGTTTTTGTATTTTGGGGAATACTATGTAAATTCACTCTGAACTTCTGCTACTGAATTTGCATATTCCATGCCAAATATTTTCATAAACTTTCTTCAAAATCTACCCTCCTTTTGTTGTATCTTTTCTCTTCTGAGCTCCCCCAGCTATGTCTTCACTGCTGCAAATCAAATTCCAGTCACCACCTATAAGTAATATTCTCTGAAAGCTGATTTATTTCTCTCAGAATTTTCTTAAGTTCCGTTATAGCAGTTTATACGTACAATAATAAATACATCCCAGTGTAATCCTCCTCCCTTGCCAGTAGCCCCTTAGTACTACAAATCTACCATTATTATCTTTTTTATACTCTATCACTATTGGAGCTTCTTTTGCTATTAATAGAAGTACTCCTCTTTTTCATTTATCCCAGGTAGTCTGCTGAATAACCCTCCTAAAAACCATTATCCAATTGACATGTTCAATTCTTTCCAAATGTGTATCTTGTAGCGTAGCTATTTGCACTCAACATTTTTTTAATATAGCTTGCAATTTTTTCTTTTTCTTTTTGTATATATGTGTGAGACTATTTACATTTGAAGATAATGTAGAAACCATCACTATGTTAATAAGTTGAACACAAAATGTGGGAATAACAGCTATTTAAGTGTCTAGTTCCAGCTCTTGTTACATGCATACACTAATGTTTGGCAGATTGATCTTTTTGTATGGTTGTTCTTGTCTTGCCCATTTGAGTCTGTCTCATCTTGCAAAACTTTGTTTTACTGAAAGCCCTCAAATACAAAAAAAAAACACACCCATAGAACCTATTACCTTAACACACAAAGCTTTGTGCACCTTCAGATATTGAAGTTTTACCCTCCTAATTTGTCCCAGACTGACAGCCACACTCAGACTTTCTAGTTACCATAAAAGGAAGGTTATGCATCTTAAGATGCATGGTACAGCCTATGCTTCTTTGAAGTGCTGTTTGGTTTTATTTTGTATTTAGTACTCTCCCAGACTGGGGAAACATTTTGAATGCCTTCAGAAAACAGGATCTAGCCATTGAAAGAAACAAGTATTCTGTTTTTATTGCTCTGTCAAATTATCTGCATTGAGATGTGAGAACCAGATAGTTGCTTCTACAAGCACTCCTTTCTTTGCTAGACAATGTCCTTTATTTGTTGTTTCTTAAAATTTACTAGTTCAAACCAAGAGTCTTAATCCAGTCATTCCCCTATGTAAGAGTGAAAACAACCACATTAATATTTCTTGTATCCTGCACTTGACTTTTTTTTTTCTTTTTGCATTGCAGTGCCTCCATTTCTTAAAACTGAATGAGGAGAAAGAAAGAAGGTGGGGGGAACAGGGGCAACTGTTCACTGTAGTATTCCCGAAAATAACTGAGAGCTTTACTTTATAGCATGCAGATTATATCATGCATTATAAAATCGCTACTATTAAGAACAAAAGTTTGTTTTACGTAAAGTTAGTGGATATAAAAAAGTGTACACACCCCTATTAAAATGCCAGGCTTTTTGTGATGTAAAAAATGAGACTACAGTAAACAATTTCAAAACTTTTCCCACCTTTTAATGTGACCTATAAACCTGTACAATTTAATTGAAAAAACAAATCTGTTAGGGGCAAATATAAAATGTGTACTATTAAGCTGGTTGCGTGTGTGCACACAACATTCAGTCTTCTTGGGTAAGAGTCTGTCAGCATGGCACTTCTTGACTTGGCAATCTTGTAAGTCCCCCATGTTTTCCTTATTCTTGTTTTAAAAGAAGCATTTAATAGACCCAACAGAGAAGAAAATCTCAGTTTGCACTGCAGGTGCACATAATCCTCTGGATTGGTGTATGTGGTATAAGTTGTAACCCATTCTATGGTTTAAATCTATCATTCAGAAAGGGCCTTCATTCTTATAGAACCAGTGAGCCAGTGCTCCTTTAGTAAAAACCTGGAAAAAAAAGTCAAGTCCTGTAGTTTTATACTTAACGAGGAAAACCAGTTGTATAAACAGTGTGTTTGGGAGAATACCAGGGAAGGAAAACAAAAATATTTGGGAGGTTTCGTTTTGGGGATAAACTCTTGGCTAGGCTGGGAAGGGCCCCAGGACCATTAGCCTAGTAACCTCCTGTGATTCTATGGTCTGTTTTAGCATGAAATTGTGTGCAAGATGAGTATTTTGGTATATTTGAGGTGGCTGTGTTTTTATGGTGGGGGGAATGTAGGGACTTCCTTACAATGTATGGTTGTAAATTCTGTGATACTTTTGTGGCAGTATCTTGTTGCACTTTCCATCTTTGTCACTCCGAGGTATAGCTTCATAAGTGTTAGGTTAGCTGTTCCCGTGGGCCATTTTAAGCCTAGCCAGTTTCCTTTTTCATGCTCTAACCTGTCTCTCACATGGTTAGAGACTGGCTTAACTTATCCTGTGGTCATTCTAATTATATTGCCAGTAATGAGAATAAGTGTGATTATACCATAGATAATTTTAGGGGATGCATGTGTGGGATAAAGCATTTAGGAGCTGCCTCTGTCCATTACATTAGGACTGCCCCCTATTCTACTAAATTTTCAATTTCCCATCCATAGAACCAAGTTGTGTTTGAATATGGACAGGAATATAGTTTGTTTTATGTGGACGAGGAGTCTGTTCCAGTGCTACGTGTACAGGTCATACTTCACCTTGACTAGTCCATTTATTAATTATAACATTTGCTTTCTCTTCTCTGGATTTTACTAACTTTTCAACTATTTTTTTTTATCTATTTTGTTATTAAAGGCAATGCTCTTCCATTTTGTTGAGAAGAAATATGAGCATTTCTATGAATAGTAATGGTTGACAAGGTGCCTGAAATGAAGAACTGAATCTTTCATATTTACCTAAGGCTCTATCCTGTCAGTTTTTGATAGAAGAATTTGGTCTTGCTGTTTGGGAGGTCTTTAGCATTGAAACTTTAATACCCTTTGGTGTTTGGAGTAGGGCAGAATTTAAAGGTGAAATCTTACCACTTACAAGCAGTTTCTTTCTCAGTATATTACTTCAGTCCATTTAAGAAGACTGTCATCTGTTTTCTTAAAGACATTAATTTTTGTGATACTTGCAACATTGAGGAAAGTTATCCAAAGAGGGAGCTTTCACTGATATTAAAAGTGATATAATCTGAGGGGAGAATTCATCTGTTGAATTCCTTTCTAATATATGGAATAAAATATCATAACTCTTGGCCACCTGCTCATAAATCAGTTCACCTGTTTCCATTTAAAAAGAATATCTTTGCTAGCTTAGCTGTGACTTTAGATACTTCTAGTACATCCTTTAGTATCTCCAGGAACTCTGCGCTGAACAAGGTAAGGGACATCATCATCATATGATAATTTGAGAGGGTTTATATCTGTGGCATATTTTAAGCCAGAACTCGATAGAACTATTAAGTCGAGTAAAAACGAATCAATCGCTAAGGGTAAAGTGCCTCAAACAAAATGCAGTATCAAAGTCCAAATAACCTTCTCTTGAGGCACATGACCATAAGAAGCTTTACATTTTATTAAACACGCTGAACTTGACAAAAACAATAAAAACGTCCAGAACTAGAAGTTACTTTCTAACTATCTCAAATGCAAACAAATAATTTTTTCCGTTTGTTTAGAAATGAGTCTGGCATCAGTACATGAAGATGTACACTCTGTATTGCTAATGAGACAAGCTGAGCTCTTAAGATGTGGGATCTATTCTTGCGAATGTACAAGCTGTACAGGCAGTGTCACCGAGTAACTACTGTTGTGGAAGCATACTTGTTGCCATAAGTCTCTGTTAAGACGAGTGTCACTGGTTGAAGTCAAAACAAAAGTACCTGTAGACTTGACATACTACATATCATTAGCTAGCTTGCTAGTATTTAAATGGGTGTACCCTATATGTGATTTGCACACACAAATTATCTTTAAATTGTTTTGTAAGGTGTATGTATGAGTGGATAAGTTAGACTTTTGTGTATATACAAATGTTTAAAAATGTAATTTTAAAATGTGTGTGTGGTTTTTGTACATGTATTTGAAAAATCTATTAAAGTAAGTTTTCTGATCAGTCAACTTACTGAATGAAACCTATCTAAACACTGTCAACCATAAATCTTTATTAATGTTGAAAATGTCTTCATTTTAGTATTTTTGTCATGACACTTTATTCCCACACCAAAACATGCATTTGTACTTCAACACAAAATTTTGAAACTTTTAAAATGGAAAACCTTTTTTTTTTTTTTTTTTTTTTTTTGTTACAGGGGTCTGGCTCCCCTGTACCCTCCCAGTGGGGGGCTGTTTGCCACTCCATACACTCTGCTTCTTGTATACCAACATTGAGATCACACAATAGTAGCAGAGGAAAGTGGTGAAAATCAGGGAGCATTGGGGGGGGGGGGTCCACCAAAAGGAGCTGGGATAATTTTAAAACTAGGCTGTTGACTGCTGGAAACGCTAAGAAACTGAAATTAACCCAGAAAGTCCTTTTTAGTACAAAAAATTTGTACTAAAAGAGATTGTTTTCATCCGTGTACAAAGGGGCTGTATGTCCCCATTGCATAACAGAATGCAAAGCTCCAAGTGTGCATTATAGCTGGAATTAAGGAGGACTGCAGTGCAGTTTTTCCCCTTCATTTAAAAACAAGTGCTACAGCTTGAAAAAAGCAAGAGAATTGCCAATAACTATATAGACACCTTTAATCAATGTAATGGTGCAGAACAGTTGTAGTAATAAAAGTTTAAAGATTTGGCTGAGGAACATTTTCATTCTAGATTAAATGACTTTCAGAGTATGCAGACTTGCAGTGATAAGTGTAAGCAAATACCTAGTTGCTGGGTCCTCTCAAACTTGCAGCTAAAAGCAGAGCTAATGAGTCAAAGCAATCCTTAAGGATGCAGCAGGACTTCCTAAAAGGGGAAAAAGGAACTGAAGTCTGCAAGTCCCTCCCCCAAAGTTTTACTTAAATATTCAGCCACCTTCAGATTAATAATTTGAGTTTTTTTTTCCTTTATCTAGGTACTTCACTACCCCCTGCCTGCTGCCCATCATGCTTCCCAGTGAGAGATTTTGTTAGTACAGTCAATCTCTTGGGCAGTCACTAGTGTTTTTTTTTTTTTTTTTTTTTTTTTTTTTTTTTTTTTAACTTCTGCTGCCAATCACCTGCCTGGGGAAAGCATAATCCATCTTTGGCTAGGCAAGTCTGTCTTACTGTGCCCCGAATTGGGGTCCTGTGGAGTCCATTTAGGATTTTTTGTCACTGAACTACACCCCACAATCGGCAGCTCCCATCATGCTAGGGTCAGTGATGGCTAGCCTTTGGGGCTTGGCATGCCAGAATTTTGGAAAATGCCTAGCTTGACCCTGTTGGTGTCCCCACCCCACACCACCAAAAAATATATATATAAATTAAAAAGTAAATAAAAATACCATAGCTCTCAATACATCGGGGATAAATCTCAACAGAATTGGGAACCAAACTAGAAATAAGAGACATGGACAGTTTTAAACTGCAAGTACTGTTAATATGAGACACTGACAAAAAAAAAAAAATGAATGTGAATTAATATACATTTTCTGAAGTGAAGTAAGTGTAAATCTAATAATTGTGATTTTAAGTCCAAAAAGTCACTAGTGTTAGAAGGGAATAAGAGGGACATTTTGAAAGAAATGTAAAACGGCACATGCTTAGAAAAGCATACTACTTGCTCTTTGCAGAAGTGTAACCCCAAATAGAAAAATGTGTCAGCACTGCCCTTTATTGAGGTGGTATACTGAAATAGTCTGAGGTTAATAACTTCCTTGCCTCTGCAGCAGTGTTGTTGAACTGACTCCTGGCACAAAATGCTGGTGTGTCACTCTCAAAATGTCGTGGTGTCACCTTTGACACACAAACCAGTTTGCCATGACTGTGCTAGGTGGTGGCTGTGAGAAAGTTACTGTTATGACTTTTTTTTTTTTTTTTTAACTTGGCAGTAAAATTCCGGCCATACTAATACTGATGAGACATTTCCTGGTAGCTAATGCTGCCAGTACCAAAACTTGGTAGTCTTTCTATCGTTGGGTCTTTAACAGCAGTCCAGTCTGTTGTAGCATCCTTCATTTAACCAGGTTAGTCCATACCTTCTGCTTTTTCCAAAACTCCTAGAAAATTTCTTGTTCTTTGTCCTCTTGCTCTTCACATTACTGCTTGTAGAGCTGTAATTTTCAAATTATGTTCCCCAAAATACACAACAGTTTCCTTTCACTGACATAAGTTAACACCTGGGCTGCACTCAGACTGCACAGTTTTCAGCTCTACAAACCTGCTGTCAGTCCTAAAAATAATGCTGTGCTTGTGTGGCGCGTGTATGATTTTTATCTTTGACCTTGGCAGAATTCTTGTCTGATTTTTCAGCTAAGTTGTCTTGTTTCTGTGGTGTTGGGAGATAAAATACCCGTACTGTTAACAGATACCAGTTAACTTAAGAGCTGGCTCCTGAGGATGATGGTAAATGGCAGATGCCTGCTTACCCATACTGAGGAAAGAAAGAAGGTATCCAACAAGGTTGTGACAGGTGTGGAAAAATACATGAAGCTGACTTTTTTTTTTTTTTTCTTCTTTTCATTAGCTCAGTTTGTTGCCCCCCTTCCATGCAGCTTCTGCTTGTTCGCTGGGTTTACCAGATCCACATTAACCTTCCTTGGGCTCTACCAGACCCATGCCCCTTGGAGGAAACATGCTATAAGGCATTTTATGAATGCATTCCCTTGAAACTGCGTTTTTCCTGTATGCTTATCCCTGTGTTAAATCACTGCTCTGTATTCTGCTTTGGGAGTTGAATGTACTACAAGAGACTGCTTGAAGAAGGTCTGAAAAGTTACATGAACTCAGTCTAGTGTGTGGCCCTTGAGTGACCTGTGTTGAAGACTAGTGAGTTTCCAACCCACTCGGCAGCTGAATGCTGTTTTGAAAACAAATCTGGATTATGGTGGTGATATATGTATAGTGGACGTGTGCCCTATGCTCCCCCCCCCTCTCCCATTGAAATAGATTATTGAGCAGCAGAGGTTAAGGCTAGGGTGCTGGAGTTGTCTGAGGAGGTGGTGCTGGGTAGTACTGGTAAATCTGACCATCCAATCTTAAAAAATAAATAAAATAAACTAATAAAATAAACTAAACTAATAAAATAAACTGAAATAAAAAATAAAGTAAAGTAAAATCCACTGCTCAGCAAGCAAACGCTGTAGTTCCGTGAGGTAGATATAATGTAAGTCGCAAAGGAAGCGGAGTACAGCAGAAATAAGAACAAAACTCCAAATTTAATTCCAAGAATGTGCACTTATAACATACGGATGAGCGCTTTCACCATTACAGCTTCTTCAGATCCTTGTATAAAAGTCACAGTAGACCTCCCCTTGTATAAGCAGCTCAATTAATCCATTAAAACAATTTAAACAATTAAAAGCAATGCTGGAGAATTTAAAGAACTCTCCCATATATAAACATGTTAATGTAAAGTAAGACAAAAATATATAAAACTTGCATAGTGACCTAAAAACATGTAAATAAACATTCTGATTATTTAATATTGATAAAATACATAATCAAGAACATATACAAATAAATGATAGTTCATTTTATGTGCCTGCGTTTTGTCAGCTTAGGTTTTATAGAAGCTCTATCATTCAACCCATGCCCCCTATCAGCTTTCAAACGAATGATCCAGTCAGTCTCCTTAGATTCAGTAAGATTCATAGTATTACCACCCCTCTTATTCACAACAATTATCTCTAGGACCCGGAACAAGAAAGTATGATCATTGTCATTGGAGGGTATATGTTTTGCTAAGGCATTGTGTAAAGTGCCCTTTCTCGTGTGGTAAATATGCTCTCTCATTCTACCCCGTAACGGCCGGTTAGTTTTACCAACATAGAAACTTGGGCATGCCTGACAAGTAGCTAAATACACCACATTAGGTGTCATACAATCTGCATCTGCCTTGATGGAGAAAATGGTGTGTAAATCCGGGTGTATAAACACCTCACTGCTATCAATAAATGAACAGAAGTTGCAGTGACCACAGGGTTTAGTGTGACCAGTGTTCTTCATAATCCTATCATGTCTGGGGTGACAAAGCAATCGCTTTAGGTTGCTCTTATTCCGAAATAGGAATCTTGGTGTCTCCCCCACAATGCGTTTCAAGTCATCATCAACCAGGAGAATATCCCAATGTTTGCTAATAATTTCCTTTAACTGATATTGATCAGAAGTATACAGAGTAGAAAATTTAATAGATCTATTTAACATATGATCTCCAACGGTTTGATCTTGGACCCTGGGTCCAAAGTATGGTGCACCTGAAGTGGTGCGTGACATGTATGCTTCCTCCATGTATGGTATAATCTCATTATCCTTGTATCCCGGGTCAGTAATCTATTTCTCAGATTGTCTAATTCTGAGATAAATCCCTGTTCAGTGGGGTTCAATCTCGAGGCTCTAATGGCCTGTCCTTTCATTATATTCTTAAAACAAATTGTGGGTGCATACTAAACCTTAATAACAAGGAATTGCAGTAACATGCCTTGCGATAGACCCCCGTATTTATCATATCATCTGTTAATCTCTCAATATATAGGTCTAAAAAATCAATTCTATGTGTGGAATAGTTCATGGTAAAAGTAAGGAATGTAGTTAAATCATTCATAATGGATAGCATTGATTCCAGCTGTTCTGATGTTCCATTCCAAAGAACAAAAAGGTCATCAACAAACCTTCTGTAGAACACCACATGTTCACAGAAAAGTGCATTCTTAAATAAAACATGTTCCTCCCAATATGCAAGGAACATGTTGGCGTAGCTATTTGCACATGGAGTGCCCATAGCTACGCCATCACACTGTTTATAGATCTGGTCTTGGAACATGAATAAGTTGTTCTCCAAGACCAGTTCTAAAAAATGAACTATGAGGTCTATCAATACTGCAGTGTAAGTACTGTGTGCTTTCAGATAATTTAACACATAATCAAGTCCTATATCATTAGGTATTACAGTAAATGGGGATTGAATGTCAAGTCACAAAAGTACAACTAGAGATTCTATCATGGTGTCCAATACATTCATACAGATCAATCAAAAATTGCTTGGAATCCTTCAAGACTAACATTGTCATTCAATACACATCTCAGATGTTTCTCCACAAAAACTGAAAGGTGTTCAGTTACCCATCCATGGCCAGAAACTATGGGTCTCATGGGTGGGTTCTTCATATTTTTGTGTACCTTGGGGAGACCTTGTATAATCGGTATAGTGGGTGTATAAATCATAAGGTATCCATATAGCTCCTTATTTATTAAATTACTTCTAAGAATATCATAAAGCGTGTCATGAATATATCTGACAACAGAGTGAACCTGTTCCATGGAAGTAGGTTCATAGAACCTGTCCTGTGACATGGAGGACATAGCCTCCGTATAAAATGACATATCCAATGCAATTTCCTCAGACACTGACGTTCCCGAAAGCTCAAGTTATCCCGCCTCTTCTGTTTTTGGGGTCCCAGTTGAGTATTATAGTAACTATACAATTCCTCCTCTGTTAACTTAAGGAATGCTTCAACTAATGGGTGGTGAGTTGGTACAAAATCACTTAAATTCTTAAAAGCAAACTTCCTGCTCTGTGCTGATTCTTTCTCAGAATCATTATAAATGAATCTAAGCATTACATTCCTACAAAAAAGTTTTAAGTCCACCATTGTATCAGTCAATTTGCTCTGGCTTTTAGGAATAAAATTCAAACCTTTGTTTAATAAACTGGTGGTATCATCTGTTAGAGTAATGTGGGACAAATTATAGATTAACGCTTGTTGTTCCACATTCTCTTTAAAGTCTGATGGGGCATAAAATCCCCTGATAATTTCCTCTTCTGTCTGCCCCTGCTCATGGAGCGAGGTCTGCGAGGACCTTTCTCCATGCGCACTGACAGAGGAAAAGTCAAATCCAAACTTGAGAGCTTGCTGGAATCAAAGTAGTAGTTTTCTTAGGTTTAACAACAGGCTCTGATCCTTCTTTTGTAGAAACAGGTCTATTCTTAACCACGTGTACTTCAGGATATAAGTTGTTTCTAGTACATGTACTGGGATGTACAATATGAATAACATCCACAGAGTCCTTGCAATTGTTTGTGGTAGTCCCAGCGACAGGTGGTATTTCTTCCAAAATACATGCATCATTACTGATGGTGACCCCCCCCCCCAGTACAAACTTGGGCAGAGTCCATCTCCACAGGAGTAATGCTGTTATGTCCATTCATTTCAACACCCACATTCATGTCGTTTGTTACACTATTACTTGTAACATCGTTGATAAAATTAAAGTGTGTAGATTCCTTTACTTTCCTAGGAGGTATGTTATAAGTGCACATTCTTGGAATTAAATTTGAAGTTTTGTTCTTACTTCTGCTGTACTCCACTTCCTTTGTGACTTACAATAAAATAAACTAGCAGTATGGTGACTTCTCACTCTTGTTAGTCTATAAAGAGCTTTGACACTGTTATTGTGATGGTGATGTACTTGAGATTTTAAAGGCAATATATCTTGGTCTACTTCAAAAGCATACTTTTTTAATATTCTGATGAAGCTTACTACTGATTTTCCAGGATCAAAGAAGGGTTCTAGGTTAACAGCCTTGGAGCCTTTTTATGCCCAACCATTCATGCCCAATTTTCTTGGTTATCCATGCGTAAGGATTAGAATGACTTTGGTAAATGCTTGTGCCTTAAGGCTTCTATAAGCTGTCCCTGCCCATAAGGGACACCGGTGACAACTCTGGGATGAAGTTATCTTTATTTTAGAGAAGTATATTCTGAGCAGAAGATGTCCCATTACAGAGCCTTGTGGGACGCCAGTAGTAACAGGCTTCTTGGTGGAAGTGGATTCCTCCACTCTAACTTTGTCATATCCATAAGCTATTGGCTGTCCATTAGGTGACCTGGGATTTGTGTTTAAAATTTCTGAGTCTGTCTGCAATACCTGAATGAAGTATGCACTTAGATGCCTTTGCCAGGTTGAGGTAGACAAAATTCCACCATGTTTAATGGGCATGACCTTCCCCTGAGGAAACTAAACTGGGATGGGTCGAGTGTTTGTTTGAAGCTAGATCTTTCAGGTCCTTGATTAGCCTTAATAGTCAAACTTTTTATGGATTTGTAGATCACTGGGTCTGTTGATGGTCCCCCTTTGTGTTGAGGGATGACTGTTGCAGTCCTCCTTTACCTAGGGTTGAAGCTGGCTGTGTTAAGTTTCTAGTGGGCTTGATGGGTCATGTTTCAATCTATTAAGAAGGCATCTTGAGATGTTATCAGGACCCATCAGTGCTGTTTTAGCTTTGGAGAATGCAGTGAGGACCTGTTCTTGGCAAGACTAGTGCCACAGACATTAGGATTGGTTTTAGGTGGTAACACTTTCTCAACATGCCAGGGACCATGCCCCTATTGTCATGCACAGCTCTAACTATTTCTTACGTGCCTGCTCTTGTATCATTTACTGACAGGACAAACTGCACCAGGCTGCTGTATTTATATAATTTTAGTGCAGTTCATAGTCGTTTACTAGACCAATGACCACAAGGCCCTTTTTAAGCCTAGCCATGCATCCCAAATATCTGAAGTTCTGATACCCTTGATAATTGTAAGCAGGAATTTGGGAGATGAAACATTTACAAGCAGGGGACTGGGAAATGAACAATTTACAGGTTGCTTGTGCCCATTAGAGACATGGGTGCCAATCCATGGACAAATTTCCTGTTCCCCATCCAGTTGTCAAAGTTGCACCTGAATTAGGTTAGGGAGGAACTCTGCTTCACATGGATTGGGAGCCTGTTCCATAGACTGGGTAGTCTCTGGGATATATACTTCTCTCTGTCAGGTCCTATTTATATCACAGGCAAGGTTTAAGTCTTTAGAACTGGCGACTCTGATGCTGTTTGTTTTATGGATATGCAGGAGGTCCATCAGAGTGGGGTCTGACAATGCCCTGTATGCCAGACCTACATCTCCCCTCAGAAGCCTGTAGGAGACCGCATTCAGGGATAGGGCCTTGAGGTGGTCTGCATAGGATATTTTACATGCGCCCTGTATCTTTAGTAAGGAACCTCCTGTGGACGTTCTAATTGTTGGGTATGCCTGGTTAGGTACATTGGGTATTGTACTCAATGATGGGTCTGATGTATGCCGAATACAGTAGATCAATGACTTTGGTCTTAGATGCCATACCTTTTGTTTATAAGTTGTGCAACGTAGAAGGATTTCCTCACTACTCTAGAGATGTGATGGTCAAAGGCTAGATTACTATTTGTGTGTCCCAAAGTTCCTGACTACTGGGTCAACTGTAAGCTGCAAGTTGTCGCTATGATGGTTACCAGGGGTGGATAACTTCCCAAAGGATACAGTTGTGCATTTCTTGGCATTTAGTTTTAGTCTATGACTCTGACACCAGTTTCTGTCTCAGCCCCTCCTGGAGAACATTTGTCAGTGTGAGAGTCTGACTGCTCCTAAATTTGCAGTTTATCAAGACTTCTGGAGTTTAGTGTTGAGAAGCTTTTTCTTCCTGTTCTGTACTTGTCTTTGCAGTTTCACAATGAGTGCATTGTTTTTTCTACTTGAAACGCTTTCCTCATTGGACGCTGGCCCTAGACCTTTGAGCTGATAAGGCCTCCTCCATATAGCTGACAAGTATGCCAGTGATAGAGCCATTCTGCCTACCACTATGCACACATGCTTCAGATTTTGCTTGGGTGAGTCCTATAGTAATGTCTTTCGGCTTTACCCAGTTAGGGGTCGCCACAGCAGAGTGTTGATCCACTTATGATTGGCAGTAGATTTTTACAGTGCCGAGGTACCAGCCTGACGCCCAACTTTAAGCGAAGGCACACCCATTCACGCACCTACCTGCATGTCTTTAAATGTCCCTCGACCGTGGGGAGGACATGCAGACTCCACACAGAAGGCGCTCCAGCTGAGAATCGAACTGGAGAACCTCTTGTTTTGAGGTGATAACGCCAATTGCTGTAACACCACGGATATAAGCCTTACAAATGAGGATGCTGTTTTCTGGTTTTAATCAAGCAACCAGATGAAGGTGCAAAGAATCGGTCATATGTTTTGTTACAGCAGTGTCTGTGAACAAAGCCTTGAGTGATTCTTTTTAGGCACTGTCCCCCAACGAAGGCACAAGTTTCCCTCCATATCTAAAATAGAGGTAGGATCCTAGAACTGTTTTTGTATGTTTCTTCTAATTTATCTGATGTTACTGAGAAATTTTGTCTAATTCGGATTTTGGTAAAGACTACAGCAGTTTTAGTCATAGTGGACCTGTGGATACTGGGATTAAGTCTGCCCTAACTCAGCTGTTAGATTTCAGGTCAGCTCAACAGATGTCTTAACAGTTTCCCCTTTATCCCTACCACAAATATATGGTTATATAGCCGCAAAGACCTGACTTGACTTAAGTTGAAGGTGTAATGTTCCCCAATCAGGAGTGTTTTGGTATGGATTTTTCATGTATACTGGTGTCCCCAGTGCTGATTTCATCATTAGTTCTACCACAACTTGTTTGATGGCCTGTGACTGAGATTTTTGCTGTGGTACTGGTCATTGTGCCAGCACCAGTTCATCTAGTGTCAGTCCTTTAGCACAACTTGCGCTATAGGTTCACATCCATACCTCTGACCCCAATGCCTACATTTTGTGTTCTTGGTGTTAATTTTTTCAGCAACCTTTATGGTGTGTTCCATCATCTATTTTGGGACGACTGGTCTTTGCTTTTCTGTTAGTTGCTTCCTCAGTGCTGGTGTCCGGGTCTGACTGTACTCATGTCTTCTGCTCCTACCACTGTGGTGTTTGTCACTAGGTAGCAAAACAGAGGTTTGTCTGTACTTTGCAATCTCCTCCAGGTCTTCTGCAAAATGGGCTTCATTATTGGCCACTTCTGAATTGCCCTTTTCTCCCCTGTGAACTTGTTGGTAAAGGATAAGGAGTAAGGACCCATCTCTTCCGGTTCATCCCTGGAGTACATCTAGTTTTGGGGATGGTTTTTCAGTTGACAGTGTGTAGGCTGGCCTGACTCAGTTCCCTCAACAGTACAGACTGCAGGGGACTTAGACATGCTCTGCATTCATCCTGATAAATTCATACCCCCCTTCCCCCCTTGGGTGTCTCCAGCTATACATTTTAAGATGTCTGCAATGGCCCAGAAAAAAGCTACAACACTGTCTGTCTGTCCCAGACAGCTGCATGCTGGAAACTTGTTTGAGAAGTAATTTCAGCTGCCACATCTACTTTTACATTTGCTTCTTCTAAACTATGTGACTACATGTTTTTTCCATGATGACTTGGTTGATGAAAAGTAGTAGATCTTGGGCAGTGTGTCCAGATGGGACTTCAGGATGTTGACCCAGGCCTTTACTGTCATTTACAGTATCTTTGGTTCACATGATGTGTAATGTGGCTGAGGGAGTTGACAGCTCCATGGTTCAGCAAGGCTACTGGAGCCCACTTTACTGTTTTTAATTAAGGACATGAAATAACCTCTTTTGCCTCTTCCTGTTAAAAGAAATCCATCAGCACCGGAAGAACATGAACATGAAATAACAAAACCTTAACTGCTGTATGTGTGAAGTTCAACTCTTCACAGTTTTTCCAAGAAGAGAACAGACAGTCTCAAATGTGAGGTATGGCATACAACAAACACTGAAAGTAGTCTGTGTTTTATTGTTAAGTGTTTAAACAAAGCCACTTTCCAGCACGGTCACGGTCTCAAGGGTAAGGGCCTTGGCAGTCTTTACTATGAGGAGGTAGTCCACCTACCAGTGGATGTCAGCAGATGTTCTTAGTGTTTCACAGTTGCAGTCATTACATTTGGGTAATCGGCTGGCAGGTTGCCCTCAGTTGGCCTGATTAACAAAGTCTTGGGTCCTGTGTTGGTTGCTGTCCCTTCTACAATGTCAGGTCATCAGGGGTATAAAACATGCAGCTGATGCCATTACATCAGTCTTTCTTGCTGCGTGGTGCCCGAAGCAGTTCGGAAGTGTCGGTCGACTCCTGAAATTTTCATTTTTGAGTTTCAGAATTGAAGTCTTCAACTAAAAGCTTAAGTACCCTGTTGGAGAAACTTTTTCTTGCTCCATAATGATGTCACTAAAAGTTAATAATTGCATTACTTCTGGGAAACAAATACCTCATAAGGATTTTCATTTGTACTGTATTCCTTGCCTAGGCCCTGACCACAACGTGCCTTGCTGTTGGTTCTGTGCTAAATTTTAATAGATGCACTATAAAACATTGGTATATTTTTGCTTCTAAATATTTTGGCTCACAATTTAATTATCCAGAAATGTTGGTTAGCAATCAGACTACCGGAATACCTTAAAAAAAAAAGCTCAAAGAAAAAGTCAGACTGTCGAGGTCCAAAACTGACTATGACGCTTCTCCTAAGCCAGTCGCTGGTTCTCAGTGAGGTGATTTTGCAGCCCCTGATACCCGCTACTTCTGATTCGCAGGCCTCTACTGAGACCCATTTGGAGTCCGGTATGCCACGAGATGGTTCAATTGTGGAACCCGCGGATGTCTCTACCTTAAATGGGTCCGGAGCCGCTGTGCAAGCACTGGCTTGTGAGGGTGTTTTCAGGCCTACAGATTTGTATATTAGACCGCCATCTTAAAAACTAAGGCCAAAATCTAAATCTGTGTAAAAAAAAAAAAAAAAAAAAAAAAAAAAAAAAACTACACCTGGGCCACATGTGCAGGCCCCCTATGCCTAAGAAACAAATGATCAAAATGGCTGAAGATTTAATTACTCTGATCAGGGGTAGCCAAACCCCTCCTAAGAGGCCTAGGCGAGACATTGAGTCTAATGAACAGGATTCTATTTCTTCTGACTCTCTTCTAATGAACAGGATTTATTTATACCTACCTATGAGGACTCTGATGCAGAAGATTCCATTCCTTCTGCTTCTCCCGCTGAGGATTTTTCTTTTGGGGAAACTTACCTTAAGGGAACATTTCCACTGGGAAAGTCAGGATTTCTCTGAATCTAAAAAGACTTAAGGATTTTCTTCTTACTCAGCATAGGCCTTTGGCTATGCCTCCTGTTCTAGACATTGTTGATTTTTCAGAATCTAGTATGGCTCCTGATTCTCTGCCTCTGGCTCCTTGTAAGCCAGACAGATACTACAGGGTTCCTGACTCCCACAAATTCCTTTTCAAAAATCCTTTTGCAAATCCTGAAACCATATCTCAGGGTCACAAGGACATTAAGGCCTCTACTGCTAAAAATCCTACCCCTTCTGATAGAGATTCCAGGGTGCTGGATAGATGGGGTAAAAAGGTTTACACTTATGCAACCTTGGCAATCTGGGCTTTAAACTGTAAATTTTGTATGCTTAGATATCAACAGCATATCATGGGACTGCTTAAACAAAAAATGTTAATTTCTGACTGTGTGGAAAATAAAGATTGACAGGATTTATCGCATTCAGCTGAACAAGTTGGAAAACATACATTGCAATGTGGTTTTGATTCTTTGGAGGCCTCTTGCAGGGCTGCTATAACTGGGTCTGTGCTAAGAAGGCATGCTTGGCTCAGAGCAAACTCTGCCTGATCATGTTAAAGCAAAATTGTTGGATGCTCCTGTACAACAGGACAGTCTCTTTGGAAATAAGGCTGAAGAAGTTTTAAAAAAATATGGAAGATAAAACTAAGTCTATGCAAACTGTGAAAGATTTCTTAAGTGCAACCTCCAAGATTTAGTAGGCATTGGCCTAAGAACTGGTCCTTTCCCGTACCATCGAGAGCCACTCAAGTCAAACCCAGACATTCCAAAGGCTCCAGGTTTCAGTCACAAGGGACTTTTAGAACAAAACAATGGGGTGCCTCCACCTTCAACTCTGGAATTAGCAAGGCACCTCCCTATGGTAAACAGTCTCAATGACTTCCCTCTACACTCCCCAAGCAGTTACCTTTCAGCTGCCCCTTTGGGGAGAAAACTGGCACTTGATGCACAAAACTGGCAACTGATAACCCAGGACAAATGGGTTTTAAATATAGTATCCCAGGGTTATAGGTTTCATTTCCACACTTTGCCAATCCCAAACGGATGGCCATACCTGCCCCGAAATCAGTGGGCAGAGGCCCAGAAACAAGTTCTGTCCCCCATGAACATGGGAGCTATTAAACCAGTACCAGAAAAGGAAAAGGGACCAGGTTTCTATTCAAGACTTTTCCTGATACCTAGAAAAGACAAATCATGGTGTCCAATTCTGGATTTATCTACTCTAAACACTTTTCTGGATATTCCACAATTCAAGATGCTGACTCTTCAACAGTTACTTCTTATGCTAAGCAAAGATGCCTGGTTGGTGACTCTAGAGTTGAGGCTTACCTGCATATCCCAATCGGGGGATCCGATGCCTCTGCTTCAAAGCAGGCTACTTGCATTACCAGTTCTCTGCACTGCCCTTTGGCTTATCTACTGCGCCCAGGGTCTTCACAAAGTGCTTGGCTCCAGTAATTGCATCTTGCAGGCAAAGAAATATTCAAATATATCCATACCTGCATGATTGTCTAATTCAGGCAGAAAACAAGGGCATTCTTCTAAAGCATATGGCGTTTCTAAAAGGGTTCTAATTTGTCTACGGTACACTATAAACAAAAAGAAATCACAACTGGTACCTGTTAACACAATGAAAGAGAAGCATGTGGGGGTGAACCTAGTAGCTTGGATTTTCCATTAGGTCAGACTGAATATGATTGTACTGACACTGAGAATTTGCTAATTAAAAACACTTAACATGGAAAAAGAGATGTTCGAGTCAGTGGCAGAACTGCACATGGTGGATAACTTGCTGACCTATTTTGAAAAAGTCAAATTAAAAAATAATTTAAGAATTGGAAGCATCCCTCAGATGAGGTGTAAAGGAGGTGAAACACAAACTAATGATTTTGGAAACAATATTCTGACTTTTACAAGGGAGAGGGGTGGATTGTGTGAAGATTTAAAGATTTGTGTTTACTTCATTAATTCCTGTTTTGGACAGTGATATGGGTAAACTTGTATTAATTGAAGAGAATACAAACTACGGTAGCGTTTCTCATGCTATGTACTTGCCCACAATGTTGACCAAATCCTTTAAGTTCATAGCTTTGGAAGCAAACCAAGAAGGGTCTAGGTAAGGTCACATTGTGTGTGTGTGTGTGTGTGTTAGAAGTATATAGGGATGTGCTCAATTCCTCTGTCAGCAGAGCAGTACATTCCACATCACATCTTTTAAGGAGTGCCTAGATGCTCACTTTTAATGTTAATTGGTTGTCAAAAATCAATTACTAGAAAATGGGAATCCAAATCTCAGCAAAGTAAAACCATCAGTAAAAATAAAAAGAAAAAAACAAGCCAAGCTAGATTTTCCATTGTGTGATTCCTTAAAACCTCTTGTATTGAAGAGAACATGGGATATACACACACAACCCCTTAAGGACATCTGGTGTTTCAGCTATATGGCAGTTGTAAATTCCCATGACTTTTCCTTTCTGTCTGGGACAGATTCAGGTCATTTAAAGCCAAACCGCAGTAGTCTCATAAGCACAGCACAAGTGGACTGTTTGGCTAACATTTGGAAACAGTGAGAATGCAAATCTAAGCAAACTGTAATTTAATTATTGAATATTGTAAAAGAGAAAAGAACTGGTAGTGAGATCTTCAGAAAAGGGAAGGAGCAAATTGGAATTTAGAAGTGTATTGGCTATGTGGAATTTAGAAGTGTATTGGCTATGTGGAAGGTTTATGCGGTGGTGCAGCGGTAGCGTTGTTACCTCACAGCAA
>NC_056748.1:813702554-813707554 GCF_019279795.1 Protopterus annectens | reverse complement strand
GGCGGATAAAAAAAAAAAAAAAAAAAACATGCAATAACATCTAAACTGGCTCGAACTACCACACCTCCTGCTCCTCTCTCAGCTCGAAATTATGCACTCCATTATTTGTTCACCATCCTACAGTCCAGCACTAGGCACCATTATCTCCTATGTCCCATCCAGACTATGCAGGACTCCACCCAAGACCTTTTACAAATCTACAAGCCCAAGTCCAAAAGAGGAGCATTTACATACAGCTACCATCCCTCTATTGCTTGGAACAAACTCCCACAAGATCACTTTCACATCCTAAAGTATTCAAACTAGCCACTAAAGAGTACTTTAGTCACTGGATTTGTACCTGTTCTCAGCCTTCTTGAATTAAATTACACTAAATTGCAAACCTAACTTCCTCTGTCTTACCATCATTTCTTCTCCTCTTTACCAAAACATTTACAACTTAAACTAGTCTACGTCATCATTTTTTACCTAATACTATCTCCTTTCCTTCTGCTGCAGTATTCTTCATAATTTTTTTTATAGGTAATTGTAACTGCATATATATAACTGTAACTGTTCAAGTTTTATTATAAATGAATATAATGCTAACTGTGTTTGTAATGGTTATATTTTTTGTAACTGTTTTGGAGCTTTTCTCCCTGGGCCTCTGCTGAAAAAGGGCTTTTGCTAAGTTGGACAATCCCAGTTAACAAATGTAAAATAAATTAAACTAAGCAAGTAAAATAAATAAGGGACTTTCTAAAGAAAATTCCCATTAAACAGCCCCCCCCCCCTGGACTAAAGGGGAACTGCTTGATGCTAAAAGTTTAGATGGTGAATTGGGAGCAGAAGGCCACACCCAAGCTGTATGTCCTTGAGAAGTATATGCAGCATTTGAAGGCATTTTATTAAGGACTTTACTAAACTTGCTAATATATGTTGTAACTGGAGAGAGATCATATATGTGGAAATAAGCTATCATAATGCGTATTAAAGCAGGCAAGGTGCCCTCACAATTTGAGTCACATAGACCAGCAATTATTTAGTCATGATTGCAGCTTTTTTATTGCACTTTTTGCGAAAAGATCAGCTTTTATCCCTTATTGATGTTTAACAGACTGGCTTTGCACCAAGAACCATGCATGATGTTACTGAAATGACTGTTGGCTTGGAAACTGAAAAGGCTTTTAAGGATTTGTTGGCAGCATTTATTTTGAAGTACTCCGGGTAATGAGCTTTCCTGGGAAATTGATGCCATTTAATAAAAACTTTGAATTATGATACCTCAAAACCAGTAATGATAGAAAATAAGCTTTCCAAAACTTTTCAGTTCTCTAAAGGCACTAGACAATGGGGTGGTCTTTCCCTGTTTTTGTTGTTTATATTGAGTTGTTGGTAAGTTGGGTAAAGTAGGTTCAAGTCAAGAGTTATGAGTTGCAGACCATCCTATATGTGGGCAGCCTTTCTTCTGTTTATGGTAGAATTGCTAGATAAATAAGCATTTGAGACTAAAGCCATGAATTAATTACTTGCCTAGTAATAGGTTATCTGAAGAGTATGTCTGTGAGTAATTCCATTTTGCTAGATTACTTGGGACAGACATGAACCACTGTTCATTATGGTCCATTCTCATTAACACAAGGGATAATCTTAAATTATAAGAATTATATGAGAAGTGGAGAAATATTTATGTAGAGATGAAACGCAACTCAGGAAGTCCAGTGAATTGTTTTGTTGTATTATGTCTCTGGTTTGCTTTTTTTCTCTCCCAGATGAGTTTATTTTAGTAAACTTGAGAAAATATGCCACAGAATTGATGTGGGTTGAAGTAAAATCTCTGGTGACATGGAATATTGTAACTTTGTCAACAGGAGTGTTGGAGTTACTGCCTTTGAGACGTGTATAGCATGGTAGTAAGACTTGTGACGTTACAGGGGGGGATGCTGGACCTAAGCGAGCACCCTAGATGAAAGGTCATCCTAATATATCAACTGGGAGTCAGAAGACTGATGTAGAAGTTATTAAAAGACTGATTAGACAAAAGAAAATGGGCAAGGGATGCTGGGTGGAGCTAAAAGGTTTTAAGTTTATCGAAGGAGACAAGTCACTAACATGGATAAGTACATTTGGTTCTAGTGGAATTGTTACAACAATGAGGGCTGCAAGCATCAGAACTTTCTAGAGGTTTGAAGATTTGTAGAAGGCTAATAGACTGATCATTTAGTGATATGTGGAAGAATGAATATAATTGATTAAGGTTCTTGACTGATATGGAATTTTACAATAATAATGTGCTTAAGCTGAAGGTATTGAAGTTGTATACATGCCAAAAGGATCGGTCAATAAAGTGGGATTTTTATGTGGGTAGAATGGACAAGAACACCGGAGTGCAATATTTTTATGTGGGTAGAATGGACAAGAACACCGGAGTGCAAGAGAGTCAAAAACTCTTCTAAAAATATTTTATGAAGAAGGTGGTGGAGTCCTATGCATTTAAAAGTATTTCAGGGGAAGAGTTACATTTCCATGTCTGAGTTGTCCTAGACCCCCAGGCATGCTAAAAAATGAATACATTTAGTGTTTTATACTATTGCAAGACTGTCTAGAATATATCCATGTGTTGGAGGTGTGATGCTGATTTTAATAGGGGATTTTTATTTTTGCATGTAGTTCAGCATTGTCCTAAATTAGAACAATTTCTGGGAGAGATGTAAACACAAGTTGTTGGGCTTGGAAAAGTGATTAATTCCTCTAAATTATCTCCGATGAAAATGGGCAAAGGCTTTCTTGGATTTATTTCTGGTTTTGAAGAAAGCAATTGCTAAGTGAAAACTAACAGCAGAAGATGATGGTATCTAGTTTTTGATAAGGTGTAAAACCTCAATGGCAATAAGTTTTGAGGTACTAGAAAGTCAAGTGTGTTCCATAAGTGCATGTTTTGGATGTATATAATTTGATAGCATAATAAAACATTGTTTTTTAATGTTTGTGAATTGGGTACATAAATTAAAATTTTCAACATTTAAAGTTACCAGAAGATAACTCTCTTCCTTTTTTATTTTCATCCACCCTCTATATCGGATTGCATATCCCATCAAAACAACCCAAAAGAAAGGTGGTGGTAAGCTTTTTACTAAAGAGCCATTTAGGAGTTCCCACCTGGCAGAGGTTTTAGAGTATTTTTCTTGAATGCTTGTGGTGCAGAATAAAACAAGACCTCAAGCCATAACTGAATTTCAGTGGCATAAATTCCTTTGTCTCTGAGCTTTTTTCCCTCAGTCATAGCCACAATGCTGTCAGTCTTTTTTTTCCCTTGATTATCTGAGGGTGACTGTTTGCTTTCACCTCCTAAGATGCCTGTGAAAGATAACTAATGAAGGGAGGTATTTGTGCTTCTAGGTTGTAGTCTCTGTATCCATATAGAACTCAAATGATTGGTCTTTCTTTTGCCTGTATTGGACTTGACCAGAGGAAGCAGGAAGCAAAGATCTTTCCTTACTTGGATGACTGGCTCCTTGCAGACAGCCTTGCCAAGTCCCACTTTGAATTCTTAATGATTAGTTTGTCCTTTGTATGCATCCTAGCCAACACCATGTATTTGGCCTACTTGCCCAAGCCAAGTTGTAGGCCCTGCCATGCAGAAAACAGTGGCCCATATTCCTCTTGGTCTGTGTTTGCAGGTCTTTGGCATAAAATGGTGGCGGCAGTTGTTAGGGACTTCACACTAGACTGAGCAGGACAGTTCTTCAGATTATTAAATCTCACTGCCCTAGAATCTTTACCTCTTCCCCTTGTTTTGTAGGTTTGTATCTCCATTGGTTGCTGTATAAAATAAGGAAATTACTTCACTTGCTTAGTACTCCGGCTTTGGTCACCACATATTCACTGCTGTAAAATGTAGAGTAGAAGGCATTCTAATTAGTGAGTAAGTCGGTGTTTCTAATAGACTCATGAGTTGACTCAGGTTTACATGTGTGAAGATGAAAGGGTGGTTCTTATTCTGATAGCTTTCTAGTACTTCCTTCCTTCCTTAATTGGTTGTAACTGCACTCTTGCAGTTTAGTAGCTGTGTGGTTCATGAGCAAATGTGGGGTTCATTCCTTCCTACTTCGCCAGACAACAGTGAGCGTTTCCCATTGGTCAATGCATTCCCACTGAGTCTTTACAACCAGTTATGTTTCAGGGGAGGCCAGTTTCCTGACACAGCTGTAGGCAATTTCTGCTGATGCCTCATGAATGTTTGTTTTTTGAACCACTCTGTACCAAAGGAATTTTTCCAGGTATGGGCAAACTGCATTATGTCCTCTTCACATTCCCAACCAACACAGGGTGCTGTGCTTTGTCCACGCTCCCTCTGCCAGATGGTGAACTCTAGGGATTATTTTTGAACATGGGTGACCTTTCGACACTTCACCCCCCGCACACACACTTTTGTTTGTTTTTAAATGAATTTTCAAGAAAGTTAAAACTCTATCTATCCTCCTTGCCTTTTTTGCAGTCTGTAGTGTTCTCTCTTCTTCCTTGCTGTCCGGAGAAGACATTTCATCTGCAACCTTTCATGATGTTGCTGTCTCAGTTTGTCCTATATGCGATAAAATGAAAAGCCTGGCAACTCCTTTCTGCTCAGGGTCAGTAATAAGTCTTTTCAGAGTAGTAATCATTTTTCTCAAAGACCTTTCATCCGGAAAACCTAGAATTTTAAATCCAATATTCATCTATTTGAGCATGTAAGAAATGTGTTTTCCTAACTTTGTCATGGACTACCTGTACAAAATGTTTGATTTTTGGCCTGCAGCTTCTGTTCTTCAGAAAACTCGTGAAGCTTGTTTACGTGTGTCCTTTTACGTTATGCCCCCATTCAAGAGATTTACTTCATATTAAAGATTGCTCTTCTTACTTGTAACTTACATTAGCAGAAAAAGTATGTTAGTATTTGTCCTGGAAATTCCTGTTGGCCATTATTTTAGTAAAACTACCAAGTTGCAGAATTTGTCTGTTTGAGCTGTTTTCTTCATAAAGAC
>NC_056748.1:813672554-813697554 GCF_019279795.1 Protopterus annectens | reverse complement strand
GGCACTAGTTGTGCTAATACCTATGCGAATCTGGTCATGGTGGCCTGGGAAAGGGAGATTATGTTGAACAATTCTAGTATCATCTTTTATAGACGTTTTGTAGATATCTTTTTCCTGTGGAAAGGACCAGATACACTCCTCAAAGATTTATTACAGCATCTTAATAGCTTGGGGGGGCTTTCTGAAGTTTACTCTGGAGTTCTCGATGAACAGCATTAATTACCTTGACACGACCATTTATCGACATGATAATGGGTATTTGACCAAGATATACAGGAAACCGTGCTACAGACCTGCATTTCTACATAGAACCAGTATGCACGATCCAAAAGTCTTTAATAACATAGTCAAGGGACAGGCTATGAGGGTGTCTAGGCTTTGCTCTGATGACACCTCACTACATGTTGAGCTGGATAAGTTAAAAGGAAGCTTCCTAACTAGAGGATACAAAGTTGGAGAGGCGGATAGTGTTCACACCATAGTACATAAGTTTAAAGAAACTAGAGCCAGACCATATTACTCTAACAGAACTCAGTTTCCAGTATTAGTAATAATGGTAGCCTAATTAAACCACATGTGATACTACCCTATAGTACGAATTTACACATTGTCAAACAAGCTATTTCTAATAATTGGAATATGCTTATGGTTGATAATAGGACTAGAGAATTGGTAGGTAATTATCCGTTATATACGTACAGAAACATGAAAAGTCTCAAACAGCACTTGTGTTATACTGATTTAAGTGATGGTAGGATGCAGCATAACCAACCATATCTAGGGACAAAGAAATGTGGTAAATGTGTCCAATGTAGTTATATAGATGAGTCCAGATTCTTCAAACATCCTGATACTGGTAGGTTATGGGAAATTAGGTGCCAAACTAACTGTAATACTAAAAATGTAGTATGTGGCCCACTGTGAAACATGTTTTGGTTTCTATGTGGGCAAAACGAACAGAACACTTAGAGAGCGCATAAGGGACCACATTTATTGTCTCTCCAGACAACCGGAATATAGTGCCCTAGCCAAACACACTCTTCATAAGGGCAAGGAACATGTTTTTAAATTTCAAGTGCTACATGTACAGAATACTAATATTAGGTTAGGTGATATTACTAACCTGACTGAACAAGCTGAAGTTAGGTGGATCCTCAGACTTGCTGCACACAAGGATAGTGGGCTTAATGAGACTGTTTCTCTTAAGCCCATGCTTAAAGCAAGGTCTCTTGACTATTAAATACAATACATATATTTTAGGTTATACACACATTCCATAAATTACACTTCAGTCATATGCATCATACTTTGTTTCCACTGTCTTGTCTGCTTTGTACTTTGTGTTTTATAATAACATTTTACAACTTTTATTATCATTTATTTATGCTTTTTTATATGGTAATCATTGAAGACTCACTATTTATATGTATATGTATTGGGAAGTGTTTTTTCTTTTTATACTATGCATTGATATTGTTTTTACCAACCCTGTTTTACAATTTTGTAACTTTGCAATTACGAGGGTTAATTATTGAATGATTAATTAATTGTGTGGTACTATATAAGAGAAAAGGTATGAGTGTTTAGTAGTACGTCTGAAGAAGCGGAACACATCTCCGTGAAAGCGCTTACGTTTGTAAATAAAGCTGTTCTTGGTTTTTCGTTGAATTGGATTATTTCATTGGATTGTCTTCACTACATTTGGATCAGCACCTTCTTCACATCTCTATCTGGGTTTGTTTTCAGTAAATTACTTGGGACTTGGACTGTTTTTGAGATATATATATATATATATATATATATATATATATATATATATATATATATATATATATAATGTGTTGTGTGTGTGTGTGTGTATATATATATATATATATATATATATATATATATATATATATATATATATATATATATATATATATATATATATATATATATATATATATATATGTATATATATATATATATATATATATATATATATATATATGTATGTATGTATGTGTGTTTTACTTCATATTACTGAAATATCGAATTTCAGCATTTTGACAGTATAAAGCCGAAACAATCACAACGCCGACACTTCACAATCTCGAAACCAAAACCTCGAACATACACAATACAGCACACAACTCACAAACCATAACACCCACACCACAAAACAATTAAACACCACGCACCTACACTACACAAATGTGGGGAGCAAGCTCTCCTGCACCCCCTACTTATATATACTAACTCCAAGATCGCACAAACAGTACAGAAAAAAGTAATCGCAAACAGCCAAGGCACAAAATCGTACCTCCACCTCCCTACCCTAACCCATTCGTGCAAGTTAGAAAAACACTCACGCACACTCACTCACTTTAAACTGCAGACACCATCCCAGCCAAACACTTCCGCAACATTACATATATGTAAAAGCATGAATTTGACATAGTCCTATTCGCGCTTATGCACTTTCATTATTTTGAAGTTTCTACTTCATGGACACAAATTTTTGAAATTCAAGATTTCAGCAATTCGTGTTTATGAAGTGAAACCATGCATCTCTTTATTTATTTATTTATATATATATATATATATATATATATATATATATATATATATATATATAATCTACACACACACACATATTTTATTTTTATAATGTATATGCACGCATAGATACATACGTACATACATACAGTGGATATATGAAGAGTACACACCCCTGCTAAAATGCAATGTTTTTGTGATATTAAAATGAGACCCCAGTAAATCATTTAAAAACTTCTCCCACCTTTAATGTGATCTATAACCTGTACAATGCATTTGAAAAACAAATCTGTTAGGGGGGAAAAATTATTTAAAAAAAGTACAATAAGCTGGTTGCACAAGTGTGCACACCCTTAGTAATACTTTGTTGAAACCTCTTTTGATTTAATTACAACATTCAGTCTTCTTGGGTAGGAGTCTGTCGGCATGGTGCATCTTGACTTGGCAATATTTGCCCGCTCTAAAGCACTCTAAGTGGGTCAGATTGCAAGGGCTTGTCTTGCGCACAGCCCTCTTCAGGTCACCCCACAGATTTTCTATTGGATTTAGGTTTGGGCTGTGGCTGGGCCATTCCAAAACTTTGTCTTCTGGTGAAGCCATTCTTTTGTTGATTTGGATGTATGCTTGGGGTCATTGTTGTGCTGAAAGGTGAAATTCCTCTTCGTCATTATTGTAGGAGATGCCTGAAGGTTTTGGGCCAAAAGGGACTGGTATTTGGAACTCTTCATAATTTCCTCCACCTTGACTAAAGCCCCAGTTCCAGCTGAAGAAAAGCAACCCCAATGCATGATACTGCCACCACCATGCTTCACCATGGGGATGGTCATCTTTTGGTGATGCTAAGTGTTTTTGTGCCAAAAGTACCTTTTGGAATTGTGGCCAGAAAGTTCAACCGTGGTCTCATCAGACCAGAACACATTTACCCACATGCTTTTGGGAGACTTGATGTATTGTTTTGCAAATTTTAGCTTGACCTGGATGTTTTCTGTGTAAGGAAAGACTTCCCTCTTGCAACCCCTACCCCATAGCCCGACATGTGGAGAATATGGGAGATTGTTGTCACATGTAGTACACAACCAGTACTTGCCAGAAATTCCTGCAGGTCCTTCAGTGTTGCTGTTGGTCTCGTGGCAGCCTCCCTGAAAAGTTTTCATCTTGTCTTTTCATCAATTTTGGAGGGACGTCCAGTTTTTTTGCAACATCACTGTTGTCCCATATTTTCTCCACTTTCTGATGACTTTCTTCCCTGTGTTCCATGGTATATTCAATGCTGTGGAAAATGTTTTGTACTCTTCTCATGACTGACACCTTTCAACAATGACATCCTTGTGATGCTTTGTAAGCTCTCTGCGAACCATGGCTTTTGCTGTAGCAGGGCAACTGAGTAAATGACGGGAAAATTCTACTAGAACAGCTGAACTTTATTTGGGGTTAGAGCCTCTCTCTAATTGATGGCAGGTGTGTACTCAAGAAGGCTGAATGCTGTAATTCAAAAGGTGCTTTAACAAGGTATTGGTTTAAGGGTGTGCACACTTTTTTATGCAACCAGTTTATTGTACGTTTTTTATTTTCTTTCCTCTAACAGATTTGTTTTTCAATTAAATTGTGCAGGTTATAGGTCACATTAAAGGTGGCAAAAGTTTTGAAATGATTTATTCTGGTTTTACATCACAAAAACTTGGCATTTTAACTGATGTGTCTGTGTGTATGTATGTATTTATATATATGTGTGTGTGTGTGTGTGTGTGTGTGTGTGTGTGTGTGTGTGTGTGTGTGTGTGTGTGTGTGTGTGTATGTGTGTGTATATATATATATATATATATATATATATATATATATATATATATATGTATATATATGTATATATATATATTTATGCATATATATGTGTGTATACAGATGCAGCAACTTGTTGCTTGTGGTTCTGTCATACTGAAAAATGCTTCATAGATTCCCATCATTTTCCATTTGTGTGTACTAGGCTAACTACTACTAGGTCTCTTAAGGCTAGCCATGCAGCCCAAATGTGACCCACAAGTTTGATTTGTATAGGTGGTGATTTACTGACTTCCTGTGTCCATCAGAGACACAGGACCCAGACTAGGGGGTAAAGTTCTAATTACCCATCCATTGGCCAAAGTTGTGCTTAAAAAGGGATAGGAAGGAACTCCGCTTCACATGGATGTGGAGTCTGCTCAGAGAACTGGAATTCTTTGAGAAATGTCTATCTGTCTCTCTGTCTCTCACATATCCTATTTAGGTTGCAAATAAACCTTTAGGTATTAATGTAGTAGTTTTCATGCTGTTTGTTTTGCAGCTGTGCAAAAGGTTTATCAAATGAAGGTCGGGGGATCCCTTGTATGTCAGGCAAGATGATCTCTCAGAATTCTGTATGATACAGAGTAAAGACATGGGGCTTTGAGGCAGTCTGCATAGGACATTGTGTTTACTTCCTGCTTCTTTTTAGTAAGGAAGTTTTGTGGACGTTTTAGGTGCTGCAGGTGTCTGGTCCGGTGCATTCCAGAAGGGATATTATACTCTGAGGACGCTCAGTACAGTGGTATGATGACCTCTAGAACCTGATACCATGCTCTTGCTTACAAGTTCAGCAACGTAGAAGGATTTTTCTTACCTTGGACACATTTTGGTCGAAGGGTATGTTGCTATCTGTATGAGTTCCCATATCTGTGAATCAGATTTTTAAGGTGTTTTAATTGATGACCTAGTTAACCAGGGTGGTAAACGTCCCAAAATGTATTGTATTTATTGGTACTGAGTTTTAAGCCATGGTATTGGCACCAATTATTTTGTCTCTTACACCTTTCTGAAGGGTGGTCTTCTGTTGGGGGATGGCTGGTGAGATTCGTTGATTTGTTTGCAAACTTGATCAGCCAAAGTCCTTTCACATTGGCTTTGATATCTGAGAAGTAGATGCCAAAGAGGAGTGGACCCCACACAGAGCTCTGGGGGGATACACTACTGAGTGAGCCAGCTTGGTACCCATCATGTTATGAAGGAGTTTATACCTAGTTCCCGGAGTTTGTTGACAGTGCCTGAGTAGGGTATTGTATCAAATGTGTTAGCCAGATTTTGGTAGGCAATTTGCACCATTTTTCCCTATATCTTTTGGTTTAGTAACCTTCTCAAATAAGTCCACCAGGTTCATTAAGCATGACCTTCCTTTTACCAAGCCATATTAAGGTGGATTCAGCATCTAGAGGTCTACTGTGTCCTTTCTGATTTCCATAATTCTTTACATGGCTTTGTAAATAAGACTAGTTACACTAATAGGCCTGTAGTTTCCATGATCTTTTGCAAGTCTTCCCTTCTGCATGGGGGTGATTGTTGCAGCCCTCCATTCATGTGGCACAAAGCCTTTTTCAAGACTATAGTTGAATAATGACTGTAGGAGTACTTTTAAGTCCTATTTAGTTATTGGGCCATTGACGCAGTGTTCTCTTGACTTTAGTGAGTGCAGCCAGTACATATGCCGTAATTCTAGTTGGATGGGGTATGTTTGAGTATTTTTGAGGGGGTGGTTGGGGGGGGGGGGTGAAGTTAGAACTGAATTTGTCCGTTAACAGGTTTTCTACATTGTCAGGCTTGGTGAATGTGGCACCATTAACCAACAGTTAAGCACATTACTGTGTGCTGCCCTTGAGATTTCTGACTTAGCTGTATAAGTTTCTATGGTTATTTTTCACCTAGAAGGCTGTCTTGGCCTCTGAGTTGGTTTTGCTTGACTAATTAGGCCTTTTAATTGCCTGTTTACTTTTGAAAATATTTTTTTTATATTTATGGGAATTACCCTTCTTGAGTTTTGTCATGATTTTGTTTTCCTTTTGTTGTATATCTTGTTTAATTTGGGATGCCACCATGGTTTGCTTCAGGGCTAGTTCTGTGCTTGCTTCTGGTAGGTACAGCAGCCTCTATGCAGCCTTTGACATGGTTGTACAGAGGTTTGAGAGCAATTCTGCATAGGCTGGTGTGTTGTCTGGATTTGGAGGGGGGATTGAAATTTGACAGTACTTATCTTAAGAGGTAGTTTGCCTTGTAATAGTTCCTGACTGTTACTGGTTTTCATGGGATTATGGAGTTGACTTTGACTTGGAAGGAGATCTCTTTATGGCCAGACTTTACCAAGGATGATAAGATTTGCAGGGAGGGGTACAGCTTTCTCCCATATTTTGTAAACTCAAGGTAGTGTATGCTGGATCCTCTGGTGTGCGTATTCATTGTTTGCTCCAGGGTGTTTGTAGTTACAAAGTACAGGAATCTCTGTGCCTATAGATTTTGAGACTGTTAGATTCCCAGTCTTTATAGGGGTAACTTATAGTCTCCTATAAGTAGTATGTTGGGTTGGATGACCAGTGTTTCCAGTAGGTCCAGGTATGCATTGTCAGCTTCGTGGGACATGGATATTGACCTATAGCTGGCTGTGATGGTATGGTATTTTGTTTGTGGTGACCTGCACATGGAGGAACTCCAACACATCTATTGTTTCAGCACCCTAGAGGTATGCTGCTGGTTATATATTGACGACTCCTCCTCCTTTAGTCTTTGTGTAGCTACTGCTGTAGAAGTGTGGAAGGCACTGAAACTTTTCACTGCCATTTTAGACCACATCTCGAACTACACTGAAGTTTATTTTCTCAAGTATGAGGAGGGCTTGGAGGAAGTGTGTTTTGTTTTGTTTAGGCTTCTGGTATTTAGCAGGAACACCTTGAGGTTCGGTTGAGTTGATTTTGCTGTGTAAGTAGTATGGTCAGTTTGGCATTGGCTAAAAAAGGCACTATGGGGGTGAATACAAATTTTAGCCACTCTTCAAAGGCCTGGAGGATAGAGGTGCAGAGCATGGTGTTATGTTAACCATGTCCTCCCAAGCATACAAATATTGGATCCCTGTAGAATGACACCATAGTAGGGGGTCTGCTGGATCAGTGAGTTTGAGAAGGGAAAGAAAGTTTGCAGCGTCACTAATGATGTTTAACATGAATCGTGTTTTTTGGTTTGTTATGTTCTATTCTTCCAAGACATGCTGGCTGCTCTTTTTGTAGAGTTGCACACACAGTTGTGTTGCGAGGGAGCTTTCTGTGCTACTGCTGTTGTGGGCCTTGTTTACTTTCACAATGTTTTCTGACTGGAAGCTATGAAGTTTGGTGTGCCCTCATCCCTTTTCTCACCCAATCTCCAGAGAGAGGCAAGTGGACATTTCCTTGCCATTCCTCTTTTGCTCCATATTTGATCTTAAGCACCCAGGAGGTAAACCTCTTATTATGGGTTTTCTGGGTCATAGTCAAGGTTTCATCTTTCTAATCTACTACTCTTTGTCAAACTAGCACCAAAATCACCACCTTCCATCTTTAGTAATGCCCACAGGATGCATGGGTTTATGTCTTGGAAACAGTGTGGTTCTATTTACAACAAGTACGTGTATGGGTTAAACTATGCAAAAGTCTCTGTTGGAAGATGTTTGTGTTAAAGGACCTACTGCTTATGTTTTACCATATAAATTGCAAAGTAGGAAGTAGGAAAAGATTCTCTGACAAGTTGCGCTTTCTTCCTGGTGAGTGTAGGCTTTGTTTGCGTTCATTATTGGTAGTCATTTACAGCAGATGTTCCAAGTACTGATGAGAAAGTTACCAGTTGTTAAGCCAGTTCAAAGGAAGACACGAGTTTTGTGGTGCTATTTAACTTTGGCTGGTTGGGAGGATTTAAAAACAATTGTTTAGCACACATCTGCTTATGTCCATTGCCCAGTGTTATACATCAGGTAGCCAGAAAGCTTGCATTTATGGTTACAGAGTAAAGTTCTTTCTCCTCCTCCTGTAGAAAAAAAGAAGCTTTTTGTCTTGTGTTTTTTGAAAGATGTAGAAGAGTGTAGTTTTGCACATATCCCTAGATCAATCAAGTTTTATGTACCATGTGTTTGCTTCTCTAGGAAGTAATACAGGATTGGTCTTGGGATAAAGATGTTACCTGTGGTTTATCTGTGATGATTATCCAGGCTAGTATCTAGTGAGTATTATCCTCCAGACTAGTGTTTTCTTGTAGTTCTGTAATGGACATATTAAAGTTTATGTGTGACTGTACTGCTTTAAAATATTTTTGAGCTCTGTGTTGAGCAGCTATAATGCACTGTCTGCGATTATTTGCCTTGCAGTACTTTTCAGTGTTAAAGTTCTGATGATGCTATTAACTGCTGTCTTGAAAGTTTGAGACCGTAGAGCAGTCGCAAAACCTAAAATGTTTAGCTTTTGTCTGTGATTATTTTCAGTTCATCATTTTGGCAATTTATTTCTCGGCAGATTTTTAAATATGACCTCCATAGAAGAAGACTTTCCTCGAGGAGGATCCCAGAAAAAATCATTTGGTGATAAACCAGTGAAGAGATCTATAGAACATGACAATTTGTTTGAGGTTAGTTCTATATGTTTTTTCTCATCTGTATGTGTCTGTGTGGCATTGAGTTTACCACTACATATTCTGAAACTACAAATTGAATGACCGTGTGAATACTCAAAAATTTGGAGTTTACTGAATGCTGTACTAAAACTAGGGAGTTGTTGTTTTAGTGATGCTTGATTTGTCTTTAGTAATATGTTCCAGATTAAATAGTCCCATTTCTCAACCTCTTGGCACAAGCTACCTGTACAGATCCTAAAGTAATGGGGAGACAGAGGCCTAGAAATAGGGACATATTTTTAAATATTGCTCTTAAAATCTAAAGTGGGTAGAATAACCTGATTTGTGTTAACATGCATTTTCTGAAAAATATCAAGCCAGAAACTCTAATGAATATACAGTAGAATCCCTCTTATCTGATCTTGCTGGGACAGGACCTTAGGCTGGATAAACGAATGACTGGTTAGTCAGAAAAAGCATACAAAACAGCATTTATAGGTTATAAATTGGCTAGAATTAACAGGATTTGTGTTGGTATGCATTTTTCCAATGAATATGAAGTCTGCAACTCAAATGTCTGACCTTAATTAGCCCAGAGGAGGTGTAAGTGTTCTGTCATCTTTTGCTAGGGCTGTGGCAGAAAGTTGATGGCCAGTTAGAGGGGCCGGATAAGAGGGAGTCTCCTGTAATTATTTACCGACTTCTATCCCCATTGATTTGCCAAAACCCCACAAATGTTGAGGCACAGGCCATAATACAAGGCAGAAATCTGAATATTCTGTGAAATCTGGACGTTTTGCAAGGTACGTTATTAGCGGTGTATAAAAAGTGTCTGATTTTTGTGTAAGAAATACTTTTGGAAGCTTTTAAATAATGGGTCAACAAGATCCCCATCTCAGTAGGAGCTGTCTTGCCTTCTGCCAGTACATGAAATGGCATAGTGATGAAGATTAGGATCTTGGTGTGTTTAATTTTTTTTACTGTTAAGATCTTTGACTTGGTGATCATTTCAGAAAAGATCTTGTGTTGGGTTCCTGGCTTGCAGTGCCATAGTCTATTCGACTTTTGAAGAAGATTGTAAAGTGATTTTATAGGTTCGTAGGTAGGTACTATGATTTTATAGGTTCGTAGGTAGGTACTAGGCTATTTGCCCAAGGGCATTTATAAGCCTAGCCAGAGTGTCAGCTTTCACTGCCCCATTGATTGATTAACTGAGCCTCTGCCAAGAAGAGCCAATGAAGTGATCCCAGGGGTGTGTTTTCTGTTACCCATCCACTCGTCAAGGTTTCTCTTGAAGAGTGTTAGTGAGGGTCTCTGCCTAATGTAGTTAGGAATTTTGCTCCAAAGCATGGGGAGTCTCTGTGACGGGAATCTATCCCTCCAGCATGTTCCATTTATTGTTGTGGCGAGGTTTAGCTCACTAGAGGGAGTGGCTCACAGTGACTTTGATTTCTTTAGGTGGAGTATGTCCATGGCTTTGTAAGTTGGGCAGAGATCTCCTTTGAGTAAGCGATATGCGACTGAGTACAGCTGGGGGGGTTTTCCAGTCGGGCTGCATAGGACATATGTTTGAGGCCAGTAATCCTCTTGGTGAGGTACTTTTGTGGTCTTTGCAACTGTTGGGAAGTGTCTTGTTGAGGTACATCCCAAATGGGGCATTGTACTTTGATGGGTCTGATGAGTGACGAGTAGAGGGGCACTATAACTTCTTTATTTCTAGATGCGAACCCTTTAGTAATTAGATGGGCTACATAGAAGGATTTCCTAACTACTTTGGCAATATGATTGTCAAAGGAGAGATTACTATATACGTGGGTCCCCAGATCTTTTATTACCTCTTCTGTATTAAGGGGGCTGCCACCTATATGGTAATTCATGGGTGTTTTTTGTTTTTCCCCAAACGGGATGACTATGCATTTTTTGGCAATTAGCTTGAGACCATGACTTTGACACCAAGTGTCCGTCTCAGTAAGGCCCTTTTGGAGAATGTCTCTGTCAGCCGAAGAGTCAATTATGGCTCCCAGTTTGCAGTCATTGGCGAACTTGGTTAGCCATAGTCCTCCTGTGTTTGCCTGTACTTCTGAGAAGTATATGCCGAACAGTAGGGGTCCCAGGACCGAGCCTTGTAGGACACCACTTGTGACTGGTTTAGAGTCTGACCTGAAGCCCGCTAGTCTTACAGTGTGAGTTCTGTCTGTAAGTCAGTTGGCAAACCATCTCGTGACGTAGGGGTTTATGTTCAGGCTGGTGAGTTTTATTTTTTTTATAATTCCCGAGTGGGGAATGGTGTCAAAAGCCATGGCGAGGTCAAGGCATCAAGGTTGTCTTACTTTATTATTTTTTGTTGTTAATAATGGCTCCTTCTGTGATTTTACCATAATTGTTTCATGATTTGCAGTCCCTCTGTTTTTAATTGTGTGATACTTTGCCTCTCTGTGGAATTCATTCTGACCTTTCTCATGTTGGTTATTCCACAAAAGGTGACTTCATTGCATGAAAGCAAATCTGAGTATTTGGCACGTTTTTTTTAGTGATAGCTGTGATGTCCAAATTATTTGTGTAACTTAAGATGTAATACGAAATCATTACAAGGATAACTCTTATTTCAGTTAATCAGGAAGTTCATAAAACTGTTATTGAAAAGGCTCTGCGGCCTTCGCCATACCAAGGAGAAAAGCATTTGGGAAATTGCAAATAGAATGGGTTCTGCTAAGGACATTAGTTTAGTTTAGTTTAGTTTATTTTTGCTGTTGATAGCTAAATTGTGTGTGTGTGTGTGTGTGTGTGTGTGTGTGTGTGTGTGTGTGTGTGTGTGTGTGTGTGTGTGTGTGTGTGTGTGTGTGTGTGTGTGTGTGTGTGAACCCATTTAGGGACTGTCTGCAATGACAGATAAGGTATGCATAGCACAGCTATCATTAAGTCTTTGCTTAGATACCTGAAAACAATATATAAATGAGTAAATATTTCCACAGAAGCAAAACCCACCATTTGCCAATTTTAGAAAAGATCTGCAACAAAGCATGAGGCTGCTAGCAGTACAAAACGCAGGTAGAACTTAATTCGCCATTCCAAAATGTAATGGGGAATACCTTGAAAAGTGGTGCTATGTAAAATAGTAAAGCAACCAGTGCAATATTAATAATTGATTAGAATATAAAAGTGAATGCATTTATATTGTTTTTATCCTGTCATATTTGAAGCCCAGGAAAAAGTAAGTCTCTCCCTGAAAAAAAAGCCTGTCATATTTTCGTGTCTTCTCTACAACTGTTAACGTAACATCATGCTGGAGGTGGAGTTTCACACAATATTCATTTCAGAATGTCCCTAAATGCTCTGTCTTGACCGTTTTAATTATATAAATTGCAGTTGTGCAAGTTGAAATTGCTGTTAACAGTAGATGTTTGGATTCCTCATTGCTACTGTATCCCTTGGGTAAGAAGGGTTGTTTACTGCCATGGAAAGAACAACTGGACAGATTCAAAAAGCTGTGGTTCCCCCCACTCCTTCACTCTGAATACTGATTGGCTAATCCTGTAGAGGGAAAGCAGCAGTTTGAGTGAAGCTTTCCTCAGGACTTTCTTGCCCGTTCAATGGGAGAAGAGCCTAACTTCCTGCATTAACCAATGTAAAGTAGAAATAGAACCAATAAATTAGACACTCAACACAGCCCTACATTTATATCCCAACTACAACTGGACAAGAATAGGAGGATAGTTTTGGCTGCTGCAGCAGAGAGGGCTTAAACCTTTACTCTATGGTCGAGTACAACTTGTTCATCGTTCTCACTGTTGCAGCAACCTTTGGGGCTATATAGGTTGAATACCAAAGCCCCTCCATCCTGAGGGGAGAACTTTTATGGATCCAGGAGCCCTTGGATAATGGTTGTAGTAAAATTATACGTGGACCTAGAAAAGGCATCCCGTTTCTCATGCTTTGCCAAAGACTGTAAACAGGACCTTGTAGCTGCCTATCAGATGCTTCTAGAGTCCTCTTCTCTCCAGTATGCCGTCGAATAAGACGAGTCTCTAGTGGAATGTGCCTTGATACTGCTTGGAATGGTTTTCCCACAGTAGGAATTGCAAAAACAATAATAGCCAAGTTAACCACCTGGCAAATCTGTCTAGACACAGTGTCTCCTTTATTTCTTAAAAGTGGAAAATAAAAGCTGCTCAGCTTTTCTAAAGAGCTTAGTTCTGTCAAAATGGTACCTTGGCTGCTTGTGCACATACAGAGTATGAAGAATCTGTTCTTCCTTTTTTTAGGTTCTGGATAGAAAATTTAGAGAGTGATTGCTTGATTCAAATAAAACTCTGAGCCTTATCCTTATGTAAAATCTGATGGGATTCACCTACCATGAGAGTTTGCAACTCGCACTTTTCTTGCAGAGGTCAGTGCAAGAATAGTTTTCCAAGTTGAGAATAATTCAATCAGATTGATAAATTGGTTCAAAAGATGACTAGTCAATTTTTCATGCACACAGCTGAGCTCCAGTGAAGGAATAACTTGTTCAATATGAGTGAAAAAAAACTTTTTTGAGCTGTTTGACAACAAGCTGAAAAGAAAAAGGAGTGTCCATTGATAAACATGCTGAAATGAAAGCAAGATTAACCTTTTTATAGAGGAAAAAGGTGAGGCCAGAGGAAAAATTCTCTCAAATATATGGTCAGCAGTGGTGCAAAATGCCTGATTGTACCCTGGTTATTGTCTAGACAGCAACTAGAAAATTGCTTCCACTTAACCATAGGATTTTCTAGTAGCTGGCTTTGTTGCATCCTTTAGTATGTGCTGCACGTCTTCGTGTCCTGGATGATTCAGCTTTAAGGATCCTTTTCCGTAAAGTTCATTAAAGGTATTAAAGCTGAATCATCTAGGCAGGCAGTTGAAGATTGATATTTGGGTATATCCAACTCTTGTGCGAGTAGATCCAGTCTGAGGATGCTTGTGGTAGTTGCCTTGGCCAATTCCATAAGAAGGGAGAATTGGTATTGCTTGGGCCAAAGTGGGGGGTACACCACAATTATTTTTAGGATATCCTTTTAAATCTTCACAATTACTATGTAAATCAACCCCCCCCTCTCTCTATCCCATACCTCTCAACCTGGAAACATCAAAAATCTGGACAAGGCCCATGAAAAATACATAAAAATCTGCGTGCTGATTAGCATACAATTTGCATACATAACTGTGTAACCCTACCCACACCAATGGAATTGTGGGATACCTACTTTCAAACTCAAACTGAAGAACAGACAACCAAAATATAGCACCAGGGTCCCCCTGCAGCCATGCCAATGTCCCATTACCTGTTTCGCCCCATTTACCATAAACACTGTGTGCATGCATACTGTTTTACTTCTACAATGATTATTTGGATTTTATTTTTACATTTTATAGCACAATGCACAAACACTAATAGATATCTGCTAAAAAAGCAATACTGTCTCGCAATGAAAATAGACTTGGCCTTAAAATTTCTCTGCCCTTGGAACTCGCATTCATTGAAAAAGTATTGAAACCCATGCCACATCCAAAGAAAATGCATCTGGCCAGTGGTGGATAAAGATTATCTTTGGGCTGTTTTCAAATCCTAGGCTCCTTGCACACAAAATAAGAAACATACATGCATTCTTTGATGCACCTTCTGACTTTATTAAATTATATTCCTTGTATAATACAGCACACTCATTAGACTCAAGCACTTTTTAAATTTGTTTGAACATTTTTCCATTTGGCAATGAAACAAAATGCATGAACCAATGACAAAACTGCCCAATTCAAAACATTTCCATCATAAAAGTCTACTTACACACACACACACACACACACACACACACACACACACACACACACACGCACACACTATAAATACACATGGGTCTACTTGATATGATGGCCATATGGATTTCGACATTGTGAAATGTCAGAGACCATATGATCGACATTTGAAATGTCGAGCATACAAGCAGACAAAAAAAAACTAACTTGAAAGATGCTCCACCCCCCGTAACTTTAATATACTAGCTCAGAGATGACACTACAGTGCAGAAATGGAAATCTTTCCATTCCGTGCTGTATGGAGATGCCGGTTTCCCTTGGTCAACATTTCAAATGTCGATCATATGGTCTCATCATATGAATGTTGACATTGTGAAATGTCAGCCATGTAAAGCGGACCCATACACATATATAATAGAATGACGTAGTGTAAGCCATAGGCATATTGCACAGCTTATCGCACTTACTTTGAATTTGTTTTTTTTTTTTTTTGTTTTTTGTTTTTTTGGGGAGGGTGGGGGACAAAAGGACAAAAACCAGGGACACATTTTAAACATTGCTTGTATAATTTTGGAAAGTTGCTAGAGTAAAATGCTGTTACCACCATGCATTTCACTGCCAAGTCTTGAATGTAGGACCCTGTGCACTACAGTCAGAGCAACATATCACTATGCCAAATCAGCAGTTTCCTGAAAGACAGGAACACTTTAAACTTAAATGGATATCATTTAGTTCTCCCTTCTCACCATAGGTCTCAACGTCTTGGCACAAAAAACCTGGACAAATCCAATCA
Organism: Protopterus annectens; assembly: GCF_019279795.1. Taxonomy (NCBI): domain Eukaryota; kingdom Metazoa; phylum Chordata; order Ceratodontiformes; family Protopteridae; genus Protopterus; species Protopterus annectens. Next base: position 813,682,040 of record NC_056748.1, on the reverse strand, counting down.
TGGGGGAATACAGCCCCAAAATAGGGACAACTTCCAAATACTGATCTTAAAAACTTTGCTAGAATAAAAGGTTTTGTGTTACCATTTATTTTCTGAAGAATATGAAGTCTGAAATTCAAATATCTTGTCATTTAGTGAATTCAATCCTTAAGTGATTTGCCACAAAAATCCTGAAAACCACAGATTTAATGAGGAACAGAACAATATGAGGCATAAATTCACAAGTGATGGTGGCTAGGAACTTTAGGCTCTCTTTACCTTGTACCCAAGGTACAGTGTTTGAGCCCAAGTACTTCCTAGCCACCAGGTGTATTCACCTAGGGGTATTATATTATTTATATATATATATATATATATATATATATATATATATATTATATATATATATATATATATGTATATATATATATATATATATATATATGTGTGTGTATGTGTACATATATTATGTGTGTGTGTGTATGTATGTGTGTATATATATATATATATATATATATATATATATATATATATATATATATATATATATATATATATATATATAAAATTACACATACACACACTTCAGATACCTAAAGAAAAAAGCCACTCTGTTTGAAAATACCTTACTCCATTCAGTGGCAGAATAACTGTTAACCAGAAAAAGCAACTCCGAAAAGCTTCTTTTCCAAAACCAACCTGCTTCAGATTTAGCGGTTTGACTGAGTTGGAATCCCAGGATACATTGGCGTAACAGCGACTTAGTACGCCATAGTAGTTTTTATTCAAAACCAAACCATTGAAGCAATCCTTACAGCTTGTGAGTTTCAAACGGTGAAGCAGCCTTTTGCAGAATTTCTCCATTCACGAGAAACCTTACTCCGTTCAGTATATTTGCAGAAAATCCAAGCATTCTGTTCATGAATACCTTTAAAAGCTTTTCCAAAATAAACCAAACCATTGAAGCATTCCCGCTCGCGAGTTTCAAACCGTGAAGCAGCCCGCCAGGAATGAGTGCATGTGAGCCCTTGAGCTCAGTTCTGACAGACTGATGGAGCTGACATCATTGTGCATATGATATCCGCTCAAAAAAACAAAAGAAGAAAATGTAAAAGCTGGGGAAAATCAGAAATGGAAGAGTTGCCACTTGGGAATCATGGCACCCTATTATTTGGACCCCAAAACTCGGTAAAAAGTAATTTTGGTATGGTTGGCAGGTAGGCTCTCTCCCCTTTGGTTTTCCTGAAGGATTCCATAGGCCTTAAACTTTGGATGTCTCTGGAAACTGCTCCCAACCAAAATCTGATCTCTCTGGGGACAGACAGGCTTGAGGTCTAAGGGGACACCTGGGTTTGGTTGAATTTGTTTCCACGCCAGCAGTTCTTTCCATAAAGCTCCAAACTAGAATTTGATATTCCTGGCCATGAAAATGCTGGATCCACGTTTTCTGTTTAGAAACTACTGTGTCTCTTTCTCATGTGTAGTCTGGCAACAGATATCCTTTGAATTGTAGAAAGACCTGCTTCCTAGTGTTCTGAGGAATTATTTGTCAGAAGGCCTAGATTGGAGAAATTCAGGAAACATTTCTGATAGTCTGTCATTAGAAGCTCCCCTCCCTTTTCAAAGTGTTTTTTTTTTTTTTTTTTTTAATTATTTCTGAAGTGCATCTCTAAAAGCTTTGAAAGACCACTGCTTAGAGTAGCCACTGTAATGAGTGGGGAATAGACAAGAAGAGCATTTAACTGTTACAAAAAGGGTGTTGTACTGATCATATATTGTTAATCAATCAACTGATATATTAGAATACTGCATCATGGAAAATTCAGAAGTAAACCACCCTGGTTAGCCCACTGCCATTCAGAAACTCTGCTGCAAAAGAAATCATCCTTTAAATTACACAGCAAATCCATACCCTGTTTTCTAAAGGAAAATATCAAAAGCATAAAAATGAAAAACACTATTGAGTCCTCAAAGTCCATCAACTTATACTGGCCTCTCAAGCCAAAGAGAATTATAATTCGTACTTTAGCTATGTTAAAAAAACTAAAAGCAAAATGTGTTCTTTATCTGTTCTTCATAATGGTGCATCTTATGCTGACCCAACAGATCTTTCCTGTATCCTTGTAAACAAAGTTGGTGCCAGTTTCACTCGCACAACTTTTATCCAAAGCCCAGAAAAATCTTACATGTTAAGTTGTCTATCTCGACTTCGTTCTTGCTGGTTGGGTTCGGAGCCGATCCTCTGCTCCGACTCGGCCATCTACTAAAGCTCGAGAGCTATTTACTGGCTCGAGGCCTCCCCATATCCCACAATGCTTGGCGCTAGATACCCAGATCTCGTTTGCCGCTTCAGATACGAGGTTGCGATTTTACTGGCTCAGGTTGTATTATTCCTTTTTTTATATATATTGGCTAAAAATTTACCTTGTATTTTTAGTATATTTAGATAGTCTTCCCTTTTAGTGTAGTTAGACTGTGTATCCCCTAATTTATCCCACCTAGGAAACTCGTTTTTTGTCAGAGTTTCTCCCCCCCCTTGTTTCTTTTTAGTGGCTAACCCCACCCCTTTGGTACTTAATAGGAGTAGTATTTAGCCTTATAGTATTTGTATATTTTTATTAAGGATAGTTGTTGTTAAGAGTGGTGATAGTTGTTTTTTGTAGTTATTATTGTTAGCTTAACTAGTGTGGGTGTGTGTGTTTCTGTGTGACTTGTTTAAGCACTAGTTTAATTTTTCTCTTTAGTATCCCCTTGCCAGTATGTCCAAGGATACTAAAGTTTCAGGCTTCAAGAAGTGTGACTCGTGCTGTCAGAAGATGTCTCTGATAGACGGTCACACTTCTTGTGTGTATTGCTTGGGTTCCCTACACCTGCAGGACTCCTGCTCGGTCTGTCACGCCTTCAGCCCGAGAGTCCTGCAGGAGCGTAGGAACAAGCTTATTTTGAGAGGCTTACTTAAGCCAGAGGGATCCCCGGCGAAGCCTCAGTCAGGGAAATCCTCAAAGCCCGCCAAATCATCGGCTCCCAGTTCAGAGCCGTCTCCGGGCGGACCATCTTCCTCCTCTTCAGTTCCGGCTAGAGCAGACATCTCTAGACCTCAATTGGTTTCGACTTTAGTGTCAAAACCATCTTTGGGCTGAAAACATTCTAGGTCCCCTTCCCTAGAATCGGTTCGTTCGGCTCCGAGGTCACCATTGCTTCAGTCTGAATGAAGAACAATAAAAGTTCCAACAACTGAATGAACCCAATTCAGATGGATGTACACAGGAACACACTGCTCGTACACCAAGTAAAAAACAGACGTTTAATTCCACTTAAATCCAACGATACAAACCAGGTTAAGCGCTTTCAACCGTATAACACAGTCTTCCTCAGAACAGTTAATTCTAACCAGTTAAACCATTTTATATGTTCCTTGATGGAATAATTGAAACACTTAACTCAGTTTCCCGCCAAAAGTGTTTAAAAACATTTAAAAGCATATTCCCGTATGACACTCACTATGTATAGTTGATATTAAAAAATCTAATCCATATTGTGTCGTAATAAACATCAAAAGACCCAAATTAGTTTAAAATAATTGAACAGCATAATATTTTGAAAAATAAAAACAAAATAGTTAGTGGCAACTAATGTTAAGATGATGCAACATGCTGACCTTACAATACATAAAATGATAGGGTGCTTTAATAATAAAAATGACAATCTTCTTCGTGGAGTATGACAAATACCATATTATCGTCTGCTCTGAGGGGGCGAGTGGCATCGGACCCTTGTCCTACCCCGTTCTCCCTCTTGGGGCTTCTGCGCAGGTGAGCTCGGCCCCGACATTGGCCTCGGAGCTGTCCCTCTCGGTGCCGGGAGGGGTTCATGTCTCTTCGGAGCGGGGACCTTCTTCTCTGCCTGATGGGGTCGCCTTCGAGGTCATGAGGAGCGTGCTGACTCCTGAGTCGGCTCCTTGATCGGCCCCTTCGGCTCCTCCCCCCATGGTGCCTGCATCGGTCTCTGCCCACCCTCCTGACCCCAAGCGTGGAGAACAGACGCTCCAGGTCACCCCATTGGGTGTATCTTCCTCTTCCGAGGCCTCCCCTGTTCTTTCAGAGGAGCCCCCTCGGAAGAGAAAATGTAAGAGGAAACATGTCGACTCCCCCGAGTATGTCACGTCTGATACAGTCTCTTTTTCAGACATCCTAGAGATCCTTAAGCAGAGGGGGAACTGGACTGCCCTTAACCCTTCTGAGGATGAGTCGGTATACCTGGACGTGTTTGGTTCTCGCCCTTCCACCTCCTGGGTGTCTCCACCCTTCGACCCGCTCATGGAAGTAGTGGCTCGAAGGGCGTGGTCAGCCCTGGGCACAGTGGAACCAACTCCCCGTAGGCCCACTAAGTTCATTACAGCCTCACCCAACAAACAATTTTTGACAAAAGGTGTCCCTGTTAATGCCATGGTGGTGGTGGTGGCAGCCATGAAGAAGGAGTTTGCTGACCCTTCGGTGCCTGTCCATCCACCTAATAGAGTCTAGGACAATGGACAGGTACGGGAAGCGGATGTTTCCCTCAGCGACTTTTTCCATGCGGTCGCTGAATTATCTGTGCCACTTCACCCGCCTTCAAAGGGATCTTCTCAAGGAACTGGGTGATACCCTTCAGGATCCATCACCTGAGGGGGCTCAAGATGAGATTAACTCCCAGCTGGCGACCCTTAACTCAATCGTCAACTCCTCCATGTGGCTCATTTCTTATGCAGCCGATAGGGCGAGTAGAGCCGCAGGTACAGGTGTGGCTTTGATAAGACCTGCCTGGATGCGGTTATGTAACTTTGCTGACCCCTTTAAGGCGTCCTTCACCAATACCCCCTTTGATGGTTCGGCTCTGTTTGGACCACAGGTGAAGGATACCCTTACCAGGTGTGAGCAGGAAGGCAAGACTCTCTCTGCCGTGGGAGTCCGTTTTTCTACTCCCTCTAGACCATACCCTAAAGGTCAAAAGAGTGGAAAAATGTGGTTTCGGAAACTCCAGGGAGTCGTACCTGACGCACATGGCGAGTTTCCCTCCAGGGGCAGGGGAGGGGAACAATAATAGATGCCGCCCGAGGGGCAGAGGGGGTCCGCAAAATCAGGGTAGCAGAGAATCTTTCTCTGACAAACCCTTTCAGCACCCCTGAGGGGCTGCCCGACTGTCCACCTTCGAAGGCAGTCTGGGGAAGATTGTCGCTGTACCCAGAAGCCTGGCAACTCCTCACACAAGACAAATGGGTACGGTCCATCATATCAGAGGGTTACATAATCTCCTTTGTCCACACCCCTGTACAAACAACCAAGTCCCTTCCAGATGTTCCACCCGGTCTAAGGGAACAAGCAGTGCCAGAAATTTCAAAACTGCTAGAAAAAAGGGCCATCCAGCCAGTCCCAGCAGACCAGCAAGGATTCTGAATTTACTCCAAGTTCTTTTTGGTACCAAAAAAAAACGGGGGACTGGAGACTCATTTTGGATCTCGGCAGGTTAAACAAATTTGTTCAAAGAACGAAGTTCCGGATGGTCACGTTTCAGTCTATTCTACCCTTTTTGGGTCAGGACAATTGGATGTGCTCCATAGACCTTCAGGATGTGTACTACCATATCAAAATAGACAGGTGCTCTAGAAGGTTTCTCTGCTTCTGGCTGGGAGCCAGTCACTATCAATTCAGAGCCCTGCCCTTGTGTCTCACCACAGCCCCCAGTGTGTTCACCAAATGCATGGCAGTGGTTACGGCTCACCTGAGACTGTGAGGATTCCAGGTGTTTCCATATCTAGACTACTGGCTCCTTACTGCTTCCACCAGGCATCAGCTACTGCAAGCCAGGGAGTATACCATCCAAACTTGCTCCGAGCTAGGTATCTCAATACATTTTGAAAAATCTGCATTGTCGCCTTGTCAGTCTATAACCTTTATAGGCGCAAGATTAAATACAAAAGATCTGTCCGCAAAACTTCCTCTAGGCAGAGTGTCAGACATTCGCCGGCATGTGCAGGTCTTACTACAGTGCAAGAGGATTCTGGCCAGATTTGTACTAAAAACATTGGGTCTCATGGCAGCAGCAATCCTACTAGTTCCCCTGGCTCGTTTTCACATGCGGATTCTTCAGTGGATGTTTTTTTACCCAATGGTCCTTTCAGCAACTGCCGATGTCTCACAAGATAATAATCACTCAATCATGCAAAGACAACCTGGCTTGGTGGATGGTCTCCCCTCTAGTACTCCAGGGCAGACCATTTGTTCTTCCTCCTCCTGTTGCCACAGTGACCACGGATGCCTCCCTGATCGGGTGTGGGGGCATTTTCAAGGCAGGACTGTCCAGGGCACTTGGCAACCTCTAGAGTACCACCTGCACATAAAGGTCTTTGAGATGAGAGCGGTGCTTTTAGCGTTGCAAGCTCTTCAGGACTCTCTACCCACCTGGACTATTGCAATTCAAACAGACAGTGTGTCTGTAGTGTGGTACAACAACAAGCAGGGCGGAACCAAGTCCTATCCCTTATGTCGAGAAGCACTCTGACTCTGGCAGTGGGCGATTTCCTCTCAATGGTTTCTGATAGCAACGCACATCCCCGGGAAGTCCAACGTCATAGCGGACAGGCTAAGCAGAGCTATTCTCATGCCTCACGAGTGGTCTCTCAGTCATTCAGTAGCGGACAAAATTTTCCGCAGATGGGGTCAACCTTGCTGCGACCTTTTCGCAACTCCTCTCAACAGCAAGTGCGACGATTTCTTCACTCTCTCTTCCCCCTTCCCGGCCACTCCCCCAGAAACGCTCTAGTTCACGATTGGCCCCGGGGTCTTCTGTATGCATTCCCACCTTTTCCCCTAATTCCCAAACTAATTCAGAAGGCGACCGCATTGGGATCCAGGATAATCCTCATTGCCCCTTACTGGCCTCGGCAAATTTGGTTCCCATTCCTGCATCGTCATCTGCTGGAGCAGCCTTGGAATCTGGACCCAGTGCCAGATCTCTTGGTCCATCAGTCAGGCGGGCTGCATGGATCCCTTCAGTCTCTCAACCTCACGGCTTTGTTGCTCCACTTCCAACCTTAGCCAGGCTTCCACATATTTCTCAGCCGGTGTGTGAAATCATCCTTTCTTCACACAAGTCTACCACCAGGAAGACTTATGCTAGTAAGTGGAAACTTTTCTCTTTCTGGGCAGAGGCTAGGAATATTGATCGCTTTACAGCCCCTGTCCATCACGTTCTAGATTTTTTAGCAGAACTTTTTCAAGCTGGCTCCTCGTCTGCCACCATTAGGGTCCAATTAGCTGCTATTGCAAATTTCCACACTGGCCTGTCAGAAAGCAGCATCCCGTCCCACAAACTTTGCAAGGTCTTTCTTAAAGGGACTATTTTGCTTAGGCCCCCGGTCAGAGATCCCCTGCCACCGTGGGATTTAAACTTTATTTTAGCTTCCTTGATTCTTCCCCCTTTTGAACCTGCGGCTTCCTGTTCCTTGAAATTACTCTCCTGGAAGACTCTCTCTTTTTAGTAGCCATCACCTCAGCTAGGAGAGTCTCGGAACTTCAAGCCCTCTGTATATGCCTCCTTACCTTGTGTTTCATAAGGATAGAGTTTCACTAAGGACTAATCCTTCGTTTCTGCCCAAGATACCTTCCGAAACAAACCTGAATCAGGCTATTGATCTACCTGTCTTTTTTCCTAACTATTCGAACAAAGCTGAACAAAAGTTACACCAATTGGATGTTCATAGGCAGTTACGTTTTTATTTGGATAGGACAAAGCAAACAAGAAAATCAGACCAACTCTTCCTGTCCTATGCTGAGGGCAAACAGGGACTGCCAGTTTCTAAAGTAACCTTATCCAGGTGGTTGTCCTCTATTACTTTGATTTATCAACTGAGACATAAAGAACTCCCTACTAAACCTAAAGGTCATTCCACCAGAGCGTTAGCTACTTCGGTAGCTTTTCAAGCAAGACTACCAATGGAATCTGTTTGTGCTGCAGCCACATGGGCCACTCCTCATACTTTCATTTCACATTATAAGTTGGATATGGCCTCTAGGAGTAGAGCTGATTTTGGTTCCACTGTGCTCAAGAGTCTGTTCCGATGAGCCACCCAGGACTAAGGTGCTAGGGACGCTGTCCCAACCCGCAAGAATGGAGGCGAGATGGACAACTTAACATCAAGAAGTTATGTACCTACCATAACGTTCCATGTTAGTTGTCTTCTCGCCTTCTTTCTTGCGTCCCACCCTCCATCCCCCTAGCCTGGACAGAGAAGAGTCCCTTTTTGAGGCCTTCTTCCTCTGGCTAATTCTTATCTGGGTTACGTCCTTCCTCTTTTTACTACTGTAGGTAAACCTTGTAGTTTGGACAGGTGTCCTTGAAATTTTTCTATGGTGTTAGCTCTGCCAAACAAGATCTGGGTATCTAGCGCCAAGCATTGTGGGGATATGGGGAGGCCTCGAGCCAGTAAATAGCTCTCGAGCTTTAGTAGATGGTAGAGTCTGAGCCGAGGATCGGCTCCGAACCCAACCAGCAAGAAAGAAGGCGAGAAGAAGACAACTAACATTGAACGTTATGGTAGGTACATAACTTCTTATTAATCACCCAAGATGATAATTTTACTGAAAATGCTGATCAGGTTGAAACATACTTCTGCATGGGACCTGATAAATATACCTAGTTAATAGTCTTAAATATGCTATTGCTGAATACTCAAACTGTGTTTTAACCTAATTTTACTTCTTGGCTTTGTCCCTGATGAGCATTTCTTAACCTGCTCACTCCTTTCACTTATCCTTCTAACTCCTGTCTTTTTTTCTTGACTTTTCTATGCCCCTGCTCTGCTTCATCTGCCTTCTCCCTCTTTTTGTCTCATTCAGTCACTCATTTGTAAATGACTGTTTGTACTGATCACATAGCTTTGCTCTCTCCCCAAACATTATCTTGTCCCATCCTTTTTTTTTTTTTCATTCCTCCTTCTGCCATATCTTCCGTACTCCTGTCTTTTTCTGGTTGTACTTCTGACTCCAACTTTGTCTTGTCTGCACTTCCAACTTGCTGTCTTCTCTGCACTTCCCTAAGTTCAGTCACCTCCTTGGAACTTGGGGGGATGAAAGTGGAACCCATCTCTCTGCACTCAACCTGACTTTCCTATATTCAGCTTTCCTACCAACTTGAGTCTCCTGTAAATGATTTGATGTTGGATACTTGCAGAAAATATGCATCCAGTTTTTCCTTTTTTTTTTTTTGCAGTCTTTCCTGTTCAAAGTCTCCCGTATGCTGCTAAGCTGTATATTCTTCACGCCCAGTCTTCCTGATTCACAACTGCTGCTTTTGTGTCCTCTTGGCTTTGGATGCTGCTACCTTTTGTTTTTAGTACATTCTTGTGAATCAACTGTTGCAGCATAGAAACGTATTCATTAACTACCTCTGTTATCTAGGTTTTCCATTTGTGTGTAGCTGCCAATACTGTGAATTCCCAACTTGAACCAGTGAATCCTAACATCAGAAGTT
>NC_056748.1:813657554-813665054 GCF_019279795.1 Protopterus annectens | reverse complement strand
ATGCAGGAGGTTTAATATGCATATGTGTGTGTGTGGGTTGTAAATAAGAAATGAAACCTATATGATTTCATCAGTGAAGAGGGAAGGAGGACGTTTATATAGAGATATAGTAAATAGTCCAACCTGAAGCAAGGATTCAGCACATTGATTATGAAGAAACACTGGGTGTTTAACTATATAATCTGATATATTTATTTTACTAAAATCTAACATGTCTGTATACAGGTAGTAAGGGGAATGGAGGACGACAGTGCCCACAAAATGGAGAAAGATTTTTTTTTTTTTTTTTTTTTTTTTTTTTTTTTTTTTAACTGTTTAGTGGAAGAAACGTAAATTCTTAATTGTAAACAGATTTGTGAAACACCTCAGCTGAAAAGCTTATATGGATGATCTCGGAGGGGCTTTAATTAAAATGTTAATTACTTATTAAAAATCTTGTTTTATTAAATGGAATTATTAAAAATTGTATAGTAAGGGATTCCATCCCCAAGTAAAAAAGTATTTTGTAGATGTTCTGTATGACCGTGTCAGTTGAGTAGATTTCAAGTAGTCTGCCAGTTACTGAAGTGTAGGTAAGAGCATACATCCATTGAATTTATAGAAGTCATTTACATCTGCACATATGCAAAAAAACAAAGCATGTATTTTTATCAGAGAGGAACAAACCTTTGCTAGGATGTATGTTGAGCTGTAGAAGCTCGACCAGCTGAGGTGTCTTTTGGCCACTCTCATATGTCTTAAATAGTACTGTAGCAATGATCCCACTAACTCACGTTCATTAAATGAGTGTACTCTTAAGGCTGCACTTTTCTTACTGTTATTGGAAGCCATTCCGTTTTTTAAACGGACATACAGTGATTTCTGAAAAGTTGTGACCGGAATGTAGGAGTGTAAACTTGCATTTCGTATTCAAGGTACAGTAAACACCCCCCCCCCCATCGAAGGATTATTCTAATTTGGGTATTAGAAGACTTCAGTGCCTAAAACCCTTTTGACTTGAGGTGTGAGCAGGTAACAAGCTTATCCTAACTTAAGGATGACTGCGTATATCAGGGCAACACTATTTTAGTTCATGCAAGTGTGAGCTGGGAATGGGAGGTAATGACGTGACTGGCAGTACGATGTGGCTGCTGATCAAATGTGCCAACTGCAGTAGTTGATCATTAACTTAATCCCAAAACCCTGTCCTTAAACCCCCTTAGCAAATGCTGCTGAGGTACCTGTCTTAAGTAGGCAGCACCAGTTTGACATTCATTGTCACATTGGAAATGCAGCAGGTGACACCTTGATATTGGACATCCTGGTATGTCCTATTCTTCACGGTCTCTAAGGTATGTTTATTAAGGACCTTGTAAATGCTTTTTACAGGGTAAAGTGTACTCTGTAATCCCCGGTATTTGTGCTGCCTGGTCTGACTTTACAGGGTTACTTAATAAGTATAGTCTCATCCGGTTATTGAGGAGTCCCAAAAACAGTCTTGGTTTTGTTACCATTAACAGTTTTAGTCTTGGTACAGTAAACTTTGGCAGTGCTAAAATCCTTTTGAATTTCTTTTTGTAACATTGCACTTGTCTTGGCTGTTTTTAGAAGATTGCTGCATAAGTGCACCAGGTTAGTAGAAGCCTTGTGATGGCAAGAGTCATATTAAGAGAAGGAGAATATTGGCATTAAACTTGACCGCTGGGAGCCCCACCTTGAGTATTCCATTGCCTTGAGCTTGAAGTGCACAGTACCATTTGGAATTTTCCGTCAGTGAGGTAGCTTTGAAACCCTTTAAACTTCCACAGCCCCTAACGTTTTAAGCTGTTGTGTGCTCAGTACCATGAGTTCAAAGAATGCTCAGCCATTTTGAAAATCTTTTTATTTCTACAGAAACCTCTGTTGTGGTTGATTTTATATGTAGATGTTTTTTCTACACTTTGGAGGAAATAGTTGATTGTACATGTAATAGTGTGTTTGGGTGCAAGCATTGGTTATGTACTTTTTTTTTTTTTTTTTTTGTAGGGGTATTGTATATTGTAGTATAGATAATGCCAGTGCGTGTAGCTTCAGATTTGAAACTTATTTTTGGAGGGCAACAATCTGTTTTGGTGTGTGTGGTATGGTGTGTGTGTTTGTGTGTGGTCTCCTTTATTCTGCACATTAGAGTAAATAAGTGGTACACTGATTTAAATTGCTTGATAAATGTGACATGAGTTAAAAAGAGGTGCGACAGTGCTGATATGTAAAAGTGGTATTAGCCCAGTGCTACAGTGTATGCATAAGCTGCGTGCCGGAAGAAGACGTATAATGGACATGACCTGCGTCATAATTGATTTTAACTTAAAAACGTAGCCATTTTTTAAATGTGGGATGTAAATGGACTTGCAAACCTAGGGGAAAAAAAAAAGGGTTTAACTACATTAAGAAATGTATGGTGCCAGTTCCCATGTTGAAGAAGATGCAACTGAGTGGAAATGGGCATATGAGATAATAAATTGGATTTCAGTGTAGATACCAGACAGAATATCAGGGACAAAGGAAAAGGGTATTATGAGAGGAGGAGGAATGTACTAAAACAAAATGTCATGTGTATGAAGGTATTTGGTATGGAGGATGTTACTTCAGTAGTATTAGTTCAAAGGGAGTTTACGTGTTTGTCCCCAACATGCAGTAATTGATCTAGGTTGGATCAAAAGTGTATATCATGGGAATGAGTGCATTTGTTTGAAAATTTGAGACTCCTCCAACATGCACCTGTTACAGTTAAGGTTTGGATGCAGGAAGCTAAAATATAAGCTTTGGCATTTCCTTGCATATTTATTTATTAAAAATTGAGGAATTTAAGGAATTGGTAATGAGTAAAATCAGTGTGTTACTAGGTTGGATAGAAATGATACCAGAGTGGCTAGTTAACATATGGGGTAATCGAGCATAAAATAGAAATAAGGAGGAGGGAGGAAAAACGTTAGCAGGACTTGCAAAAGTTTAAAATGTTTTAGAGGAAGGGGAGGCTTGCAGATCAAGAGGGAAGACCAGTAGTGGAGTGCTGAGAGGGAAATAAGTGAAAGCCTGGACAATATGCCAACATATAGGAAATGACTGTTAGGCAGTTTTTTTAAAGTCCGCAGAAGTTATCGAAAACCTCTTACAAAAGTGGAAGGAGTTGTGACAGAACTCTGGGATTTCATGGCAAGAAGATTAGGAAACCTGAAGATATGGAGACATTCAGGCAGTAAAATTAAAAATCTTGTGTAGAACACAGGAGATGGGGAAACAAGTAAGAGAGAATTGGAAGCATTTTTGGAAGTTTGGGTTGCTCCAAAGCTTGGCTAAGCAGTTAATAGTCATAATGATGGGAGGTTGTGGGACTGCCATAATGGTTAAGATGTTTACCTCACTAATACAAAGCACAAGGATTGATTCTAGCTTTTGGACAAAATTAGCTAGACTTAAAATGGCCCACAAGGGCAGCTATCCTGAACTTGTGTAACCAAGGAATAGTAAATCTCCAGGAATATATTTTTGAGATACTTGTAGGGAGAGATTTCTGACTGGCTGTGGTTAGAAACTGCTCAGTGTTAACAATGCATCATTCTGAATATGCAATTAAGAGTTTACCCCCTTCCGCAATGTTACTGTGATGGCCTGTATGTGGCTGTGGAAGGTTACCACTGTACTCTTGATTGTCCCGGTAGATGTACCTGCACTACCATGAATGTGGTATACATAGCAACATGCAGTACATGCTCAGCATTCTATGTGGGGAAAACTACCCGTAAATTTAAGGACTGAATTGCCGAGCATGTTAGGGACATCAAGAATAAGAAAACTGTCAGCGCATTTTCTAACCATTCAAATATTTGCACTAATTTTAGGAGATTTTTATTCTTTATTATTGACCACGTGGTGAAAAAACAGAGGGGTGGTGATTATTAGCTGGCTTTAGAGCTAAGTGAGACAAGGTGTCAACTAAGACTCGATGCCAAAACTTTTCCAGGTATTAATGACAACATATCTATTCCACTTTTAAAACGGAGAGCTTTGAATATTTGATTAATGGTATGCTATGTTCATATATTTTTTATGTTTTTATATTGTGTGTGTTTTTTACTTGGGGGTTTGAGTATGGATTTAATATGAACTTTTTAAATACATTGTAATTTTTTAAAGGCAGCAGTTAATATTAATGTGTGATGTCACTTCAATAAGCTTTAAAAGGGAAGTGATGTTTATTTTCTACGACTCTGATGAAGCCTGGGATGTGCAGGTGAAAGCACTGTCGCTTGGTTCATTTTGAATAAAGCAGTGTTTCGCTTTTCAGGGTTGTGGTGTGCCCTATTTTATTTTAGTGTTTGGTGATACTTTTCGTTAGCTCCACCCTTTGTGTGGTGGTCCATTGAGTTTCTTAATACTGTAAAGTTATTCAGTGGAGACTTTGATCTATGTCCCTGTGCATGTGCCTTATAGAAAAGTGGAAAGAGATGATGTCACAAGGTGCAAGTATGCAGGTTGCAGACCGGTTAAAGTTTTGGAGTAATGTCCTTTGGGAGGAAAAATTGTTATACAGACTGTTATGTTAAACTGGCAGACAACATTACAAAGACTAAACCAGTGAGAGTGGAGAATGGAGACTGTGCTAATAGGAACATGTACAATTAAGCATTTAAAAAATGAGCAAGAAATGGCAGGACACAACTGAAGAAACTAACAAAGGAACCATATTACTGTGAACTGATGAGCTGCGGAAAAGTGGGGGTGTGGGAAGAGACCAAAGCAGTTGGTTGATCTGCAGCTCCCAGAGAACCTTGCATACATGTATTTCTCCTTTTGTTAACCAGTTTAGTGAATTGGCCTACTGACACTTTTCAGTCATGACCTAGGGTCGTAGAGCAGCAAGGGTATATCAATTAATACAGTATGATCACCATATTAAGATTACAGTGTTTTGTAGAGCATATTAATGTTTTCCTTCTGACATAGTTTTAAATATAACTATTGGAAATGGCCAAAAATGTATCCACAAAATATAGCAGCTAAACCTTAATAGCTGGTACAGGCATTTCAGGTGATGCTAGCTGGGAGTGAGACTAGATTGTTATCCAGGTTCACAAAAACACGATACATGTCGCTTCCTCCTGAAGTCCTTTTCTTTTAGTGTAATTTTTGAAAGCTGATTATGTCATTTAGTAAATAACAAGGCTCCTTCGATTTACATTCCTATTGAAAGAGGGGTGGGGGGGGTCACTAATAGACTTTCATGAAGTGTAAGATTTCTCTTGTATTGCCAAGTTTCTGTCCATCAGGGGGAGGGGCAATAACATTTGTTTAGTATTTTAAATATGGGGGTCTGTTTGTGAAATGTAGGCAAAGAGAGAAGGGTTGAGTATTGAGAATAAAAACCAGGTCTGGGAAGGGTTTTTAGTGGAACCACTTGTAGAATATGCTGTTAGAAAAGGATGATTAGTAAGACTTGTAAAATACTACATGAGAACTGCAACAGTCAGAGAGATGAGAAAGGGAGGGAAGATTAGAATGACTAGTTGCAGACTGGGAGAGAAAATTGGTAAGAATAATGGAAGGTAATCTGTAGGGCTGCTCAAGATTTGAGATTTGCACAAATGTTCACACAGGTACTTTTGCCTCAAGTATCCCTAAAAGGATTTTTTTTCAACTGGGGAGCAGATTTTGGAGATTCAAACAGGGAACTGGCAACACTTGTGGAGAATTAACTGCATCATTTAAGAAATGCCTACAGAATGTCTTAACACAGGTGTTGGCTTGCATTATAATTGACATGATATAGTAATGTTAAATGTTCATGGCTTTAGTAACAACCAGAATAGCAATTGCATGTAAGTAGAAACTGAGGATTACATTTTTTTTGTGAAAGAAATAGAGATGGGATAATTTAAAAGATGGAAGAAGCCATTTTCACAAAAAATGGCACATTAGGAGCACTGTGTACAAAACAAGCTCTCCGGTGACTAAATTAAATAGATTGTTAGGAATTTTGAAATCTGTTTATTCTAATGCATAAGCATGGTATGTGTAATGCATGTACGCGATAATGGAAGGTGCTAGTTTGATTTTTTTTTTGTGGTTATTAATGTGTGTGAGCTTTGAGTTCAGTAACTTGATAACGGCAGATTTTTATATGACTTTTTAAGGGGTTTTTTAAAACAAAAGTATAAAACAATTTTATTTAACATGGTAAAAAGTCATACTTGTACTGAAACACCTAAAATAATGCTGATTTTTTGGGAGGTTAAAAAGACATGGTAGAGCTCTGTCTTGAATCCTCAAGGAGAGGAAATGTTTGTCCTGACCTAAAATGATGCCAGAATTCAAATTGGACATTATTGGCTTCAACAATTGTTTATGTAAATTGTCATTCTGGAAGTATCCAGTTTGTGATAACCTGGAAGAACTTGGTAGATAGACCTTTCTGTTTCACCAGGGATGGGCAGGACCTTTTAAGTCTTTGTTATAGTTGCAGAAGCATTTTCCACCAGCACAGTGTCCTCCTTTTTTAAGTGGTCTATTTCAGTTGGTCAAAGTTTGACAGTATTGAATGTGGAAACATTTGATCTGCAATTTCAAGAGCTGGGACATTATAGGAGAGAAGTGAATTGGGGAAATGTTGCCCTTTCCTCACAAGTTTTGGAGCAATTGGCGGGGTTTGGGGGGGTACGGAAGAGGTTGCCTCCTGAAATTTTTTTTTTCAGACTTTCAATATTGCTGACTCAATGTTTTCTACGTTTGATATTGTAGTCATTTGACTTACTGGTGTAGACCCCTTTCATAGGCAAAGTGATATTACTATACATGCCAGACTGACGAATGACAATCTACCAGGCATCAGGGTGGCTCAGCTAAGTGCAAGAAGTCCCAGAGGAAAATTGTTTGTTGTGCAAATTTCCAGTTATTGGGCAGCATGCACATCTGCATAGCTACTGAAATCTGGTTCTGGTGTATAGCTAGCAGTCCATTCCATGTTTCACTGCCTCTCAATTGTTCAAGACAAATAGCAGTGGGGGTGTATCCATTTTAGTAATCTCATACTCTCATGTCTCATCCTAAATTACTTTAGCTTTGACATGGTGCAGGTCCAAATTACTCTTAACAAAATGCATTTCTTCCTTATTGGAAATTACAGGTTCCCCTTTACTTCTCAGAAGTTATCTAAATATGCTATCCCTGTCCCAGCTGGAAGTCAAACCAAACAGCTTTTCAATATGCGATATTACACAGGTATCAACTTGTCCAGCTGCATGTCAAAATGTTGTATGACTAAGCCCTTTTGGACATTGGTTCCAGATCCCAGGACCAAATATTTACTTTACTTTTCTTGCTAGAGACTCAAACCTCCTAGACTTGATTTTAACTATCCTGCCCTGTATTCAGCCAAAATATTTCCTTCTCTAGTTAACTCGAAATAGTTTTCACTTTCCACCTCAAATACAGCCTCTCTAGTTCCAGGAACCCCTCAATGTACATGAAAATCTTCAAAAGCAACCT